>NC_081407.1:387793809-388093809 GCF_030272615.1 Cryptomeria japonica
CCACACATGCCTAATATAGTTTGATTACTAGTTTTTATTATCACAGATCGACTCATTGCTGATCATTTTTGGTGTACTAATATAGGTGGATCTGTGTGAGGATGACGAGTTCATTGTTTTAGCATGTGATGGAGTCTGGTAAGAATAACATTTAACACCTTGACTATTTTTAGGATCATGATTTATAACAACTTGCCTTATTTATCTCCTATGGACTTAATGGAGGCAATATAAGACCCATGGTGGAGATTATCAAAGTTGCTTGTCTGGGTAGGGGGTTCGGCATGTGGTTTCAGCAAAAATGTTTTTGGACTTAGATTCAGTTTAGATTTGTTCTAAAAAAATATATAAAATCATAAATATGTACTTATAGATATTAAAAGATTAGATTTCAAAATATTTTATTAAATTAATAATATTAAAATTTATATAGACCAACTATATAATGATAGAAGCTTCAGTATGCATTTAATATCTCTCTGATATCCCATTTACAGCCCCACTATGTAATGATGTGGCCATATCATTTATATAATGTTTAATAATTCAAAACATATTGAAATCTGAAGGGGTTTGATATTTATTAAAGTCAAATTTTATAAGAAAAGCAAGCGGGTTGATCTCCATTCGTGCAATAAATCTTCACCTCACCACTTAATTTTCCCCGCCACATCCTTTTCTTTTTCCTTGTGCCCTTTAGTAAAAGATTTTTAGACAGTTTAAATAAGTTTAGGCATCAAAATGTGGTTGACATCATGAGTGGAGTTTTCCAAATTCCCATTTCTTTCAAAATGACCCACTCTCATCCGCTAAGTGCCATAGATGTGGCTTGCAATCTAATAGTTTTCTTTCTGTTTGTGCATTCATTCTTCCATTCTATTAGAAAAAACAAGTGAGAATTCACAGCCAAGACTGGGATTTTTTAGTGTTGGATAAGGTGGTGACATTTTCACTATTAATAGACAACTTAGTTGAGCAGATCCACTATTGCGACAAAGCTTGCATGAGCAGTGTGGAAATGCAATGAAATGAAGAATTTGTCAGCCAAATTCAAGCTTCCAAACAGTTGTCACAGCCCATTATTGAAGTCTTGAAGCAGACACTTATCCAGTACTGATAAATCACATTTGCTGGAATGAGAGCTGAGGATTAGTACCTAAAGGCACATCTCTTCACCTGGTTAATGAAAAGTAAAAAATTAGAAACAAAAAACGTTTCTAATTTTCTGAATTTTGTTTTGATGAATTCATTATCGGTTCAATGAGTACAAATACCCACAGGTGTTTATTTACACCGTGGTCAAATCCCTTCACATATTGGAAATGGATCTGGACCAATTACAAATTGAACCTAGATCCAAGCATACCCCTTGACGAATCGGTAAAATAGAAGATTAACATAGTTACTAGGAAACAAGGATAAGTAGAGGAGATAGAGATGAGATAGGCACAACAATTTATCATTAAAAGTAGAGTGCATGGGTTTAGGCTGATTGCGGGATAGAAAATTATTATACACATATATATTGGAAAAATAAAATTATAAATAAGATTTATAATTAAAAATTCAACTATTTGAAATATTTAACAACATTTAATAGTACTTGTTACATCCAATGTTGTTGACAAGGAAAGACGGTGAGCTCAAAACCTTAAACATCTTCCATCCATCCTCACATGCACTTTTCAAATGTATTTACTCACGTTATTGTATTATTTTAACGACTTTGAACATCTTTTGGAGATATTTATGCTTTGTCTCAGTCACTGGTACATCTTCCTCCCTTTTCTTTTCTTCTTTTACTTCTTCAAATCCTAGGTTCTTTTAGCAAAAGCAAGTGTTTCATCTCTAGTAGGCTCCTCACTGGATTCTAGAATCTTTTTCTACAAACCCATAGGAAAATTACTCTCTAATATGTATGCTATTTTAAAGACCAAGTCTACCTCGATCATTCTTCTTTCCCTCTCAATTCTCTTGTAAGTAGTCATGTCTCAACACTACTCTACTTATAGCCATGTCAAAGGACAAAACATGGAAAAGTTGTTTTACATGCAAGCCAAAAACCTCCCCTACAAATTATTCTTCCTTATTTTTCAATTTTGAGTTCGCTAGAAAACATGCCAAACTAGGACAAAAGGGGACCACAGAATGGTGAAGACAAAATTAACAAATGGAAAGAAAGCAAAGAAGGAGAGGTCTTGTAAAGGTAGTTGGTTGTCGATCTTGACATTACTTACATACAGGCACCTTGATTAATCAGGCTAGCCAAAACAAATGTTAGTTGCCCTACATACTCTGTACCTTAGTGCTATCAAGGGGAAAACTCATGGGATTAAACATAATTATTAAATATTTCTCAAGCCATCTCATCATCCCATAAAGATTAAAGAAACTTTTCAATCATTGCCTTGAATTATTATTCTTACTTAGATCTTTTAGCTATAAGGTTAGGTTTGCAACTTGCAAGAATAAGTTGGAGTATGTAAGGCTATCTTGGGCCATGGGGCCTTTCAGGTCTTGTCCAATCATCAACGCTCAAATTGAAGATATGTGACAAAGGTTCTTTGTCTAAAAGGCATTTACTAGATTGGATGCAGGCCTATTAGCTTCCTTGTAGCAATGTTTGAAGATTAACAACTAAAATGCCAACCACATAACTTGGGCCTCTCTTAATGCTATCCAACTTCCAACTATGAGTAAGACCTCTCCATTGTGTTGATAATTATCTAAGAATCCCCTACCACTAGCAATCGTCTTACATTTTGAACAAAGCCAAATTAGGACCCTAAACCAAGGGAAATGTTTTGGTTTCATTACTGGTTGCTTTAAGGATAGCAATAGAAGAAGATTCCTCAAAAGATCCATTATCAGTTCTTAAGATGCAGCCGAGTTTGGCCTTTCCTAGTTTGGCCCTAGAAGTGCCATAAAAGTTTAGCTTGTGTAACTCTGGCAAAGGTAGAGACTGCCTGACTTGTGTTTACTTGTTAACATTCAACCCGTTCATGGGTATAGAAAAATTCTTCCTATTAGAATGGAGTTTGAAAACAAAGAAAAAAAATCAATAGAGAAGATTGAGAGTTTGCCATGTTAGTACTAAAGGATGACAAGTGCTAATCTAACTCTAATTAGTTGTAGATGCCAAGAATAGTGAATATAACTTTCATTTTTTATAGATGACACAAATTTTAAAAGGAGTTGTGATCCCTAAACAAGAAGATATTTATTTAATCCTGTAGGGAACTAGTTTAGATTATGTGGAGTAAACAGTAATGAAACCATATCATACAACACAACATAATAATAGTAAATACCAGAATATGGCCAAAAAGATGTATCTTTATTACCAAGTTTAATGTATATACCAAAATTATGATCGATTCCTGAGAAAGAATGAATACATAAATAGTGCCTAGTGGTTGGTTAAGACTGCCAACAAATACCCACTCGGGAACAAATGACATTACACAACTGACTATAATATATTATTTATTAACACTGAAAAAACTGCCAACTACATCATCCTCCCCCCCAAAAGAAGTTGTCTTCCAAATGACTAAAACAAAATTGGGGCTATGTACAACAACAAATCACTAAGAAGAGGGTGAGAGGAATTCCCTAGACAAGTGGAGGACGTCAGAATGGATGTAGCCCTATGGGTGGAAAGCCTTTGGTGAAGATGTTGCACTTGCTCCATACGGAGCCTCAAGTTGCGTTCTACCACCATCTCTCACTCTCGTGACCTCTTCACCATTTGCACCACCTCCATCAAATCCTTCTTGGACTTCTTCAACTCTCAAGCCATGACTTTTTGGCGATCCTCCAGCTTTGCCAACATGATATCCTTCCCTGCCAAGGCAGCCGTCTGCTGCTCCAACTAATCTTCATGCTCTGAATCTATGCCTTTAAATCCATATGACGCTCACACACAGAGGTGGTAAGCTATGTTTATTGAGAAAGTTGCTCCCCTACAAGGGCCATCTTTGTAGATAACTCCCTCCTCCTAGTCTCCCTAGCAGCCTCCGCCTAGGTGAGTGCATTCTCCTTCACTGTCTCAACTTCCTCCAAGGAAGTGTGTGCTTGCTTCATCTGATAGAAAACATCCCGAAAGCAAGTATCCATACTGTGGAGTGTCGAGAGCACTTTGCCATGCTTACCCACTACAGTCGATCATGCTAGGCGCCATACCTCTTGCATCTCTAGGGTCTTTGTAGTAGGCCATTCACTAGATAGGAAGCAACATAAGAGCTCCTTTTCACAACCTATCTGCATAAAGATGATAATCTTCTCTGCCTCATCAGCCACAAGTGGCACATGCCCAATGTCCATTTATTGTGAAAGCTCTGCCACCTCATGTGTAACCAAGGTGATATCCTCTAGTTCGGCCAAGTACCTCTGCACTATACCCAAGACACCATGAGGATTTGGTTTTGAAATTTGAATATGCATGCCTTGGGTCTCATCCTCGTTGGAACCGTCTAAATCCCCACCTACTGGGGCCTTGGCCTTAGCCTTAATCAGTTGGGAAGTAGTGGCAGACTCCTATGTGCCGTTTTCACTAGTCTCATTTGCCTCTACTTGCACTGTCTCTACAAGCTCAATAATATGGACTATATGCTCCCATGCAACTACTTCTTGCACTATTCCTTGCTCCATCTCTCCTTCATCGACCAAGTGTGTGACTTTCCCCCCTTTGGTTGGTAGAACTTCCAAATCCTCCAAGACACTAGGTGATGGCAGGGGAGGGGCTGCTGGTGTCTCCTAGAACTAACTAAGCCAACTATCTACCCTTGTAGCTTCTCATCCCCTCTCCAATGGTGTGGTTGTGGCATCAATGGCAATTGGCACCTCCGTGGTCGCGACACCTAGCATCGTGGCACCTAGCACTATGTCTGATATTGTCATAGTTGGCACCCTTCATCTCACTATGATGGCCACCAAGATGGCTTTGTGGGCACCCTCTTGTGTAGTGATTCGTGACAGTGTATTGGACTAGAGTGTTCGTGTAGTGGATGGTAGGTGCAAACGCAATACTGCCCACGATACTACTTCCCACAACAATCTTCATTGGAAGTGGAGGTGGTGGTCGCATTGGCACCGAATACGTGTTTGCCATTTCTGTTGAATCATCCTCCTCTGAACTTGAACTAGAACTAGTGCTCTTAGGAGTAGTGCCCTCACTAGATGGGGAAGAAATTGTAATGGTGGCTCCCTCACTAATGGGTGGGCTACTGGCTAGCTGACGTTTCCTTTTACTCTGTTGTGGCATAGTCAATGATACTGTATCCTCCCCAGCTGCCTGATTACCTAGGTTAACCCAATAAAATGTTGTAGGGCAATTTGGCTCTATGTGCCATCCAGTTTTAATACTCCACACTTATTGGAATGTACTTGCATACAGATAACATCCAAGAACAACCTGATAGCATGTTGAGTCATGTAATAAGCTTTGTGGCGGAGGTTGAGGAACTCTTGAATCCTTTCTGATCATCCCCTCACCCAATTATGTGTTCTCCCCATGCTTATATTAATCATATATTCAATCATCCAGATCACCACATCTGATGCACAGCTCGCGCCCATGAGACGACACTTGAGCAAATCCAACGCATTTCCTCTCGGTATTGGCAAGGAAGTTCTTTTTCAACCCCATGTGTCCTAAACTATGTATGCTCACATGCACTTCTACCATCAAGTTTTGTCGACGCACTCCCTGAGTAAACAACTCGTGCTCTGCACTCACCTTCTTGGGTTTCCCTACATAGTGCCTAGCAGACGAGATACCCGACACCTTGGTGAAGTCTACTAGTCGATACTAAGTGGTCACCTTGCAACCATTGTAGTCAATAGCTGATTCCCTCCTCACTCAATTGTAGTATATCACCATGGTCCGCAGGTAGGGCTCAAATTCTCAGGCTTTGTCTATGGATGCATTACGGAGCACATGCTTTAGGATATGATCATCTGCATTCAACCACCAACTTCTACATTTGTTGCCCTTTAGGTTCTCCCATGTGATGGAGTCGGTGGTGATTAGCTCGTCATTCGTTTGTTTCACTCCTACAATGTGAGGTCTAGCATGCTTATGTCCTTTGCTACTACCCGCCATGATTGCAACTAATGTCTCACCTCTATCCTTGATTTTATTGGTTGGCAGGTTGTTAGAATCATGGCTTTCAGATGGATTACCCCAACTCGTCTTCACCATGTTATTTTCTTCCTTTTATGGCCAAGCATGTTCCTTTTTCCACACCTTGATGTACGACCTAGCAGGTTGTTGTGCCTTTGCTACGTACGGCCTGGCAAATTCCTTTCTCACATACGCACTAGAATTCCTTTCCTCATATGGACCATCACCATACGACCTTGTTCGATTGTTTGTCCATACGACCTCCCTCATATTCTTCCGTATGGTAACTTGTTTCTATTGTCGTACAGTCTACTTGTGTCTCTATATGGTGATTTGTCTTGTCTCCCACATTCGCCTTTACACCTTCCTTTTTTCCATACGGCGTGAAGATGCTTGGTGTGTATGGCCTCAACTCGTACAATGGTTGTATCCTATTCTCTTCCTACCTCCCTTATGGTCTTCCTAGTGCTTGTCCGTACGACTCCCTCTCCACCACACATGGTTCCCTTCTCTTCTTACCGCATGGTTGCCTTGCATCCTTTTGGGCATACAACCTAAGGTTCTTGTTGCTATCGTGTGGTCTTATCACCAATCTCCTCGCCCTTGTTGCACCCCATGTCAGGTTTGGCTTGGCTTCACATATTTGTGAGGAGAAACTAATCTTCCTTGGCAATTTATAAGTGTCTCTATTGTCCACGGTGAGCTTTTGATCAAATCTTTTATTAACCTTACAAAAAAAAAATTATTCTTTTAATGTCATCCCCCCTTCTTATTTTTTATGTTTGAGCACTTTTTATTTGTTGCCTTTGTTTTAGTTTTTTCGTTTCGTTCCATATTTTTTATTTCCTTTGTCATATTTCTCTTTACTTTCACCAACGCCGCCATATTTTTTAACTTTTAACTTTTTGATAAAAGATATCTTTTTCCAAAATTTTCCCAACCTTATTCTTTTCATCTTTAATTTTTTTAGCCTTATTGCTCCATCATAATTTTTCCCTTTTAATTTTGTCAATTTTTTACAGCTTCTAGTTACCTCCCTATCTACTTCACTTTTCTACTTTTTGGTTTGTTTGTCGTCCTTAACGTCAGCTTTTCTCTTCAGCCCCCTAGGTTCATCCCGAGCTCTCATTTTGACCTCAAACGCATACTACCACCAATAGGTGAACAATAGACGCTTGTAAAATTCCTGTTCACAACTTGTACCTCCAATACCTTTATAGTGCTCGTCAACATATCAACCTCCATACTATCGGTACCAGGTTGTATCTTCTCTATTGACCTCTATCAACCTGATTAGGTTGGGGATATCTTGCCATAGTGAGTTTGATGTGGGTAACTCGCTAGAGTGAATTTCGACAACAAACTAGTCATCTGCCTTCTTTACAACTTTTAGCAATGGCCCAATTGTCTTTCCATAAATCAATTTCTCTCTCCAAGTCCTCTTCCAGTTCCACTTCTTTTGCGGCTTGCTCATCCTTTTGTTTCTTCTCCGCTTCTTCATCAATATCATAGGCTAAATACCCTTGGCATATTCCCTCATATAGTGCTTTCCATCACCAATAGCCAGCTAGACATATCCAGAGTGTAGGTGTACCAAAATAAGCATTCATCAAGTGCTTGTGGATGTGTGACACCACAATGCCTTCAACCTATTTTCTTGCCAATCTTTCCTCGATCCATTGTCTAATGCAAATGGTTGTTCTTTGATCACTCGGTCTTTTTGCAGTGTCTCCTCCCTTCCTATTGTCCAATCACCATAGGTGGCATACACCAACATGTTGATTGCTACTATGGGTCTTCATTCCTAGTAAATCTTAAGTTTGGATCCATTCACAGGATCGTGGATATGCTTGTCGTTGAGAGTTGCTAGTTTGATTGCTCCATTCTTGCCAACCTTGCAAACTTTATATGGTGCCAACCAACAAACTTTGAACTTCTTGGGCTTGAGTTCATTGTGGCTATTATATTTTAAAATCAATTGACCCGACATAAAGTTCATTCTTCGAAGGTGCTTGTGCCATAACTTTCGTCAACGTTGTACGACCTCCGTTGCCCACTATGCCATCACTCTCCATTCATCGAGCTTATTAAAGGCAAGGAGACATTCTTTCAAGATATTCATATCTTCTAGGCGGTTCTTGACAATGATGCTCAAACTTGACACCTTGTACTTCGCTGAAACCATGATCTCTTGCCCGCACATTAGTTGAAATGGGGTATGTCCTACTGTCACTTTGTACAACCATGTGGTATGCCCATAGTACCATTGATAGTCTTTCTTCCCAGTCTTCATCTTCCATGCCACATGAATTATATATTATGGAGACCAACACTTTGCTCATCGATTTTCCCTGACCATAGGCTCACGGGTAGTACGGACTTGAAAGATTGTAAAAAATCTTAAACTTTGTTGTCATCGATCGGATGACATGGTTCACAAAATGTACTCCTCAGTCACTTGTAATCTATAGTGGGATGCAAAACCTTGTTAGTATTTGTCATATATGAATTTTTTCATACTTAAGGCGGTGTTGTCAGGGAGAACTCTCGCCTTTGCCCATTCAGTGAGGTATCTGTGCCTACCACTATGTATTTGCACCTTTGTCTGACTCACCTTTAGTGGCCCAGTGAAATTCAAACCCCACCTCTCAAAAATTTCCTAGGGTTGCAAAGGGAATAGTGGCATGAAGTCTCACTTTAGTGGCATGCTATCTCTTTGGCAGGTATCATTGCCCAACCCATTCCCGAGCATTCATATGCAATTTTGGCCAACACACTTGTGTCAGTAGGACTTTGCATGCAGTGGCATCTAGTCCCATGTGGCTGCCAACCAACCCTTCATGTGCCTCTTTCAACACTCTTGAGATTTCCTCCTTCATTACACATCTCCATAGCACATGATTAGGACCCAATTTGTATAGCAACATGTTGATGAGTTGGAAGGTTTTGCTCTCAAGAGCCAACTTCCTTCTTTGGCTTGTGGGCATTTCTCTTGGGAAGGTAGAAGTGGACAAGTAATCCCCGATGCTTTCATACCATTGCGACAATGTTGTGTTTTGAAACAAATGAGCATCTAGGAAGTCCTCATTCACCCCATTAGGTGGCTCTCCCAACCTAATGTGTAACAACTGGTCCCCGACGACATGACTCTTCCCTAGCCGAACAATAATAGTGAATGCAAACTCTTGCAACAGTAGCAACCATTGACTCATCCTCCCTTGGATGATTGGCTTGTTTGCCAAATACATTAAGGCTTGGTGGTCCACATAGTACACGAAGGGTGTTGCCAGCAAGTAGTAGCGAAACATTTGGACGAAGTACAACATTCCCAGTGCCTCTCACTCAGTTGTACCGTAGTTCCTTTAAGCCTTGGAGAGTAGCCTTGTACAACCACTTGCACCAATGTGGCCTTGATTGCATAGTTGGAGGCATCCACATGCACATGGAACTCCTTGTTCTAGTTTGCGTATGCCACGATAGGTGCACTGATCAGTCTTGATTTCAATTCACTAAATGCTTTGTCCTGCTCTTCCCCTCACGTAAATAGTTGTCCTTTCCTTGTTAGCGTGTCAAGGAGGTAGGAAATTTGGGCAAAGTTTTTTATAAACCTTTGATAGTAGCCGTGTCTGAGGAATGATTTTACTCAAAGATGAAAAACTCTTAATCAGCAATAAATGTTTTGGTCGTAAATTTTTAAAAAAATCGGGAATCAGCAAAAAATCCGGAAAAAATCGGCAATAAATCGGCGAATTTATCGAACATTTGAAAATATATAATTTCTTTAAATATTTTAATATATATTTAATATATACGTTATACATTTATCATTGACTTAAGCATACATCTAATGTGACATATGTTTGTGCATCTATCCTCGTAATACATTTAATATATTTAATTTCTTAAAATTTAGTATACATGTTATACATTTATCAGAAATAAGTATATTTATATTTTAATAATGTTAAAATATATATAAATCTAAAAAAATATAATATATTAAATCAAGTGTTTTGTTTTAAAATCAAGGCAAATGGCCTGTCGATTTTCTTATCCCAAAATAAAACATATTCTTACCCAAAATAAAACACTGTACAACTAAATAGTACAATCATAATGATTTATAACTCAAAAAAATGGCAATCGAGTCCATGTCGGTTTATTGTGAGAAAGATTGCCAAAACGCGAAATGGAAAATCTGCAACCTATTTCGTGCTCACCTTTGCCTGTCTTTCTTGACGTCGCATTGAAAAAGGTCGAAAAAAACAATAAAAACCCTTGTTCATTTATTTGTATTCAAGATGATTTTTTCTAGTTTGAATTGCACGATTAAGTGATATTTAGGGCCAAAAATGAAAGATATATCCAATACACGGCAAATCGCTTTTTTTTTAATAGGGTTTTCGTTAGACGCAATATTTTAATTTTCAATTGCGATTTCATCGCGATTTTTTTTCGCCGATAGACCACAATTTTTTTGGGAAAAATTGTGCACGATTTTAAAGCCGATTAAATTGGCAGGCCATTTGCCTCGCGATAAATTGCAATCTGGCCAATATTTTCATCTAGGATTTTACTCCTGTTACGTTCTCTGGGTCCTCCATATGGATGATAATCCCTACCTTGTTATGCTTTGTCTTCAATCCTTCCTTGCACGCTATGCGACCAAGCAATTTTCCTTGGTGCACCATAAATCTACATTTTTTCGGGTTTAGAGCCAACCTCGCACTCCAACACCTCTCCATGCATTCTTATAATGTTGTCAAGTGAATATCTTGCCCACTATATATGTACCAGTTATCCAAATGATGTACTGAAAGGTAGCTAGCGCGTTGCACAAGCCGAATAGCATTATGTTGTATTCGTACACCGCACCTTCCACTACAAAAGTTGTTTTCAATTTGTCCTCCTTAGTGATACTTATTTGGTTGTACCCTGAGAATTCGTCTGTGAATATATTTTGTGGCCTTCCACCTCCTCCAATATGTTGTCAATGAATGGAATCAAGAAGGGGTCTTTAATTGTCATCGCGTCCTTTTTAAGGGATATGACAATCAGCGAGACCCACTCACTCATTTCTTTTTTGAAGATTATGCCAACGTCTAACATCTTTGCAATCTCCTCATTTACCTTGGAGGCATAGTTTTTGTTCATCTGGTAAGGTCTCTTCCATATGGTTTGTGCACTTAGTACGAGAGGGATTCAGTGTAAGCACAAGTTTGGTGGTATCCCTTTCAAGTCCTTGTACATCCAAGTGAACGTGTCCTTGTACTCCATGAATATCTTGAATGCCTTCAGTATGGGGTCCCATTCGTCATCGACCAAGATGACCTTTGAGATGTCTTCATCACCAAGATTTAGCTTTTACACTTGGCTCTTCATACTTTATTACTTTGTCTCTTTCAAAGTGATGAGCTAGCATATCATCCACCTGTGCCACTCCCTCCCTATACTCTTTGTACTCTGGAGGAAGGTAGCACTCTTTGCACCTTGGATAGCTTCCTTTGTTAGCTTCCTCAATCCTCGATCTGTAGCATGTTGCATTCGAGGTGGAAGACTTCATTGTCTTTCATTTGCAATGTAATAGACCATTTAGGGAATGCGTTTCATCTTTCGAGCAATCCCAAGTGAAGAACCCATTTGTCATTAGGTTGCATTGCTTTCCTTCATCCATACCCGACTCTCCATCTTCAGATTTCGAATCGGAGGATGCCAATTCCTCACTCACCGCCTAATTCCTCAAGTCGATGATGTACTTCCTTCACTCTCAATCGAATGTGTATTCCTTTTCCAATTATAGTTTGCCTTCTTTTGCAGTGGGATGACTACAAAATCCACAAAAAAATACCACATGTCGATTGTTACTTTTTGTGCCATCAGTGTTCCTAATGTCTTAATGCCATGTTGGTCGGCACCCACCAAGTGGAAGGTTGGCAGCCAGAGTGTTGGCTTCCCAAGGCACTTCCAAGTTTCCTTCGATAGCACATTAACTCCTATGTTGCGGTCAACAATGGTATTTGTGAGCCTCCACCCCATTATTTCTATCTCTATGACAACCGATGTTCTCCCAATGCTCACTGTTAATAACATTGGGTCGTTGGCCATGTTACCTTCACCTAATGGTTTCATCGTCGATCTTCCCATAGCTTATATTGTTTCTCACCAATTGTGTCTACACCAACTATATTAGTAATGGCCATCTTCTCAATTGTGGCATAGTTTGTAGAAGGTCTGTAACCTTTACATGTATTGTTGTTTGCAACACCTGTCGTACTATGTTCTTTTCCGACTCTGACCATAATGGGGTACTAGCGGCTTCATTTGAAGTTCTTCTTTCCTTCACCATTGCCCGTTCTACATCAATTTTGGCTTCCCAAAGTCTCTCCTTTGTACGAGGATCTAGGTACATTACCTTCTTTGTTTGCCTTCACCAATAATTCTTCGTCTGGCCTCCGCACGAGGATTTAGGTACACTGCCTTCGTCATTTGCCTTCGCTAGTACTTCTTCATCTGGCTCTTCCATGGCCAATATATTTACCCCTTTTTGCTTCAAGTAGTTGGCATCTTCATGGTTTTGGGTCCACACCACTTGCACAACATGCCCGCATTGTTTTGACCGCTTTGGCACTCTCAAGCGAAGTGACCCCCATTCATTGCATTTTTGGCATTGGATCATGGGCCTCCCTTTTGCCACTATTATTGTAGCGGTTTCCCTGGTTGTTATAGTAACCACTAGGCGATGCATTGGAATTGGTAGGTGGTTTTGGTAGTGTGGTCGGCGAGGTTGCTTGTTCCCCTTGGGCAAAGAGAACTTGTGTGCTTCTTGTTTTTAAATTGTGCGAGCATTCCTTGATGGAATGTCCCAACACTTGACAAATGTCACAACAATTCTTTTGGGCAAGTTATTTTTATGTGACCTACTTTACAATCGATGCACCACATCTCCTTGTTTTCCTTGGGATTTTCTTTCTTAGCCCTCAACTCCATCATACACATCATGTCCTTCCTCAAGGCTTGTACTATTTTTTATTCATCTTCACTGTTGTTGTCCTATGTACTCTTGTTGTCGCTTGCTTTCTTCTTCCCACATGATGTTTTGTTTTCACTTTCAATATCCATCGCTAGATTGTAAGCATTGGCATATGAGGGCGGAGGTACTACCTTCACTTTACTCCTCAGGGAGTGAATCGATCCCTCAATGGAACATCTCATCTTCAATCTGTCGACTAGCTGATTCTCCATCTTACCCAATAGGTGTGTACCGTGTGCTTAAGACTAGATTGGACTGTTAATCTCTCGACAATCTGGTGCTTCACTTGCACTCTCTACCACACGTGAGCCCTCTACACGTCCACCGTCTGTATCCTTTGCACCTTGGTTACCTTCCTCGATTCTCAACTCTCTCCTCCCTGGGGTCTTCAACTTAGGCCCCCCTATTCTTGGTCCTTCTGCTATAGATAGGTTCTCAATATGGTGCAAATTGTTTTCAAATATTTCGGCAACCTTGTCCTAGAGTTTTCATCCTTTGTCTTCTACATCATGTACCAACTGTACGGACGGGCTACTCTGTGGACTCACTCCCAAAGTCTTCTTCTGACACCGATTGTACGAACTGGTTGTTTACTTGGTTTGCAAGGTCTTCGTTGGGAAGTGGTAGGTTCCTGTCAATTTCCTCCCACTCACTCCACATACGAGGTGTTGTGTCCTCTTCGTTGGACGGTTGTCTCTCTTGACTACGATTTCTGCTAACACTTTTACTTCTACTCCTTGCTAGACTCTATGATTCCTCAACAATTCTCTGTAACCGCCATCATCATTCCCTCTACTTTCTAAGTTGGAGAGATTTCATCACCAATCCCTCTTCCTCCACTCGGCTATTTGCAGTATATCTTCTTTCCTTATTTGGCCATAGGGGTATTAATTGCCAAAGGTATGGTATTGTCTTGTGTCACATTCTTCTTCCTCCCTCTAGTTCCTTTCATCGTACTGTTGTAGTATTTGTTGTCGATGCTGCTCCTGGTCCCTTTCCCCCCAAAGATTTGAAAGGTCAATGAAATTGTGTGCCAACAACCTTAGAAGTCTTCGAAGAAGCTGGTCGACCATGTCATTCACTATCAAGTCGTCATGGATGACGCTGCCAGGGACCTCTCGTTGGAGAGCCTCCCTTTGAACGTATTGATTGACGAATACTCCCACAAGTATACCAGATCCTGTGTCAACCCGTTCTCAATTGTGTCTTCTTGTTCAGTAGTTTCCTGTACCTCCTAGTCAAACGGTGGGTCCATTACATTGCAAAAATGCCTATCACCATACTGCCTCTTTGTGACTTAGATCTCCAAGTTTGTATCGGCAACAGCATCAAAATGTTTACTCCCGTAGGGAACTGGTTTAGATTTTGTGGAGTAAACAGTAACATAAATCATATCATACAGCAACACAACATAATAATAGTAAATATCAGAATATGGCCAGAAAGATGTATCTTTATTACCAGGTGTAATGTGTATATAGAAATCATGACTAGTTCCCGAGACACAATGAATACATAAATAGTGCCTGGCGGTTGGTTAAGAGTGCCGACAGTCAGCAACTGCCAACAACTACCCACTCGGGAACAAATGATATTACATAGCTGACTATAACATAACTAAGTAACAACATATTATTTATTAACTATGGCAAAACTGATAACTACAATATTCCTCACTCTGGTATGACTAAACAAATTCTAATGAGAAGCTCTCAAAAACTACCTCTACATGCACCAATTCCACCTATAATGGATGCCACACAATGACGTGCAAATTAAGGAAAACATAAAAAATCTATTAGACATGTGGAAATAAACAACATTTCAGTAACATTTACAATTGCAAAAACAAGGTTAACGTTAAGAAACTCTTAAATGGGAATAAAACTCCAGCACTTTCTCGTCATACCACTAATCCACAATAATACAAATATTTACATTGCCTCATAGGCTTTTACAAAGCTCTACCTCACATGACTTAATGTTTACTTCTTTTATGACCAACCCATTAATGAGCAGCAAATTTCTTTCTATTAGGATGGAGTTTGAAAACAAATAGAAAATAAGCCAATGGAGAAGATTATGAGTTTTCTATGTTAGCACTGAAGGACAAGAGGTGATTAATCTAACTCTAATTACTTGTAGATTTGCTGTGAGTAAGCAGATTTTAATGAGAATCTTTCTAAAACTACCTCAACATGCACCATTACTACCTATAATGGATGTGATACGATAATGTGCAAATTAAGGAAAACATAAAGACTTTCCAACATGTGGAAGTGAAGAACATTGCGATCACACACAAAATTGCAAAAACAGCAGATCAATATGGTACAATGGCTGGAAACATGATGTTTAATGACTGGAAAATCCTTATAATCAGCAGCAACACATAAATCTCCTTAAAACCAGTGGTACAGAAGGTAGAAAACTTGTCTTCAACAGATTGAATGACTGATGTTTCATAAACTACAGCAAAATAACCTAAATTTAACAATTACCTTTTGGTTACAGCTATTTTTTTTTTCAATATACAACTACTATCAACTTAATCAAACAAGCATCTTCCATCTAGCTTAGAAGTGCCGACTTCATAACTTCTCCAATCACAATGATGGTGAAAACTCTACGCCACCACTTATATGCTTACACTCAAAAGTGATATGCTCTTGATGCTAGGGATTTCCCTAGAACCATACCTAAACCTCAAGGGGCCAATTGTGATGATCCTATCCTTGTATCCCCTTTTGGGAATTAGAGGCTTTGTAATTCATACACTAATGCTAGAGGGTGTTCATCCTCTCCTCTTATATGAGATCTCTAATATTGTTTATAATTATGACTATCGATTAAGCATATGCTTTTAAAGTAGTTCTTTTACACTAGAATGTTAACAAAACATTCTAGTTAGGTGTTGGTTCTATACCAATCATTAGTGTACAAACACTCACAAAACCACAATAGGGTCGATATCATTCCAAAATCCCAAGTTCACACACAATGATTGTCTCAATCATACATCCTTTGTACATAGGGTGACTAGCTAACACACACATCACAAATATAGCAGTGACTAGCTTATATGTACATAACAAGTACAACCATGACTAGCTGAACACATACCATAAGATTAGCTCGAGTATACATTACCTATATTCAATGTGAACAATCCATACAATACATCACGTGTTCACATAAAGAACAATTGGTACCATGGAAATGGATGCAACATACTATATGCATCATTCCACTACATTGGTTACTAACACATAAGCCCATAAGTAGATCTCATATGGAAAAAAAGAATGTTATTGCATTGCATACTCCATCATAGGTCCCATCCTTTTCTCAATCCACCACCATTTACAATGACCATCAAGCATCCCATACTACTTGGTGTCATCATTGGCAAGGGCACTAGTATAATAATGTGCATAATACTCAAGGCCATTTACACAAGTACGGAATGAGTGTCTAACATGTAAATAGTGAGTGACTGACACAACCACAATGAGTGACTAAAACCTACCCTTCTAGTGCATCCCCAATAGAAAAAATGTCGGTGCATGAAACAATACACCATGGATCCCATCCTTTTTCTTGATCTTCTACACCAACCATGATGATGGCAAGCATCTCATACTACTTGCAATCATCACCAAATAAAGAGTAAGTATAGCTTAACGCATCACATAAGGCCATTAACAAGACTCCCACAATTCACTAAACCATTGAGCTAGTGGGTTCCAACGTCCGTCGCCTCTACGCCACAAGCAACAAGTTTGTCCACTCAGAGAGTAGCCTCTGACATATAACACTTAGTGACCTTGGTTATCTTGTCAACTAACCCCCTTACAATATGGGTGGCACTTGGCATCGATCATCATCATGCTATAGCTGGTTGCCTACTAACCCTCCCAATACAATGGTTATCTTCGACATTCATTGCTTGTACAATAGGGGTAACAACTAGCTCAATTGCTCTACTGTCAAATCTCAAATAGCCTCAATCCTTCACTTGTGTGATACAAGTGAATGTCAGCTAGTCCATAAGATACAACAGTAGCTCCAGGCATCCATTACTGGCATGGCCCATGCCAACCTACTTGCATTAGTCTCAACCCCAATATTGACTTGTGGGGAGTCTTGTAGCCACGTATACATAATCTACACAACATAGGGATTCACATGTTCTTGTCAAGTGGACCTAGATATGTATGTTGCAATCAGGTGATTTAGAAATCTATACATGAGGCCCTGTAGTTTTGGAGTTAAATTTTACAACACATAAGAATCACATTGAACCCATGAGTTGGCCTCTACTCAACATGTACACATAAATGAATACCAACTTATAAAGCAATCAAAGTCCACTCGCTCCATCCAAATTGTTATCCAAAATGCACTCTTCAAAATCACATACTTAATTAGAAAGACACAAAGGAAACATTTCCAACCTTACTCTAATACTTATAGTTGTCTCCTACATATGGCATAGGCAATCTTAAGGAATGTCATCCCAAGATCAACCCAAAATCAGGCATATAGAACAAGTGGACCATTAGTAACCTATAAGAATACCCACAATTCTCCCCATTAGATCCTATTAGCCAAATTTCACATCATTATTAAATATGATTTATCAATTTCCCTTACTCATTCTTAAACATCTAATAACAATTATAGTCTCAAACTGAAGCCTAATGAAGAGAGAAGATCAAGCAAGTTTGGGAACAACCCCAACTTTGGAGTTATCCCTTGAACCCTTCCCCTACAGACTTGATGTCTCATGGACATCCTTCGCCCAAGGACTACCTACACACCTGCTTTCAAATAGGATTGAAGTCACATGTAATTCTCCTTACAAGATCTCCGTCAAGGAACATACACCTGGGTTCTTGCACCCAATATTTTGTAACCATGTAAGTATCATTACTCAAGCAAGGGGTGGGGGAGAAGTAGAACGAATACTATAGAAAACCATACAAGGGTTAAGATCAAGCAACACAACAATTCACTATTTACCAATACCCAATCCTAAAAAACAAAAAATTACCAACTTTATTGACTAATTACAAACCCCAATTTTCTGGGTTACTATTTCCCTACCCAATAGGGTTCCTTTTACTGATTCTCAACAATTAATATTGCTTAACAATATGTAGGGAAAGCCAACCTTGTTCCCAATTTACTAAGCCTATACCATGACAATTTCATCCCAGGATGTCGAGATCTCAAATCAAACCTCAGTACCCATATTATTCTTGATCGAACGTGAACATCTTAAAATATCTTATAGGTTCATCTCCTTGACACATAGGTTAGGTTGATTACATAACAAGAAAATTTCTTTGCTTGCACAAACCATACTTATCACTGGACCAAGACACTATGCCACATGAAGTTACATTATTGTAATCACAGCCACCACATCCAAAAGTTTTCTTGATATAAAACCATTTAAGGTTTTATTTGGCTAGCTCAACAACACCCCTTAAGAACCATGTCATAGGGTTGGGGATCACTTATTGCTCTTATTAAACATATAATATTATTTACCCATGACACACTACACTCACAGCTCATTCACAAGGGATGTACCAGCAACACGTGTAGAGGTAATATTATTGTAGTAAGTCTACATCTCATACTAATTTATAGACTATTCAAATAATAACTATTTGAATCCAAAAGCTAGCAAAACGCAATCATGAAACCCACAACTCTCTTAAAAATTAGAATACTTTGGTTTGACGATCATCGCCCTTCAACTCGACTCAATTGCATTAAAATAACCTTATTCTTTCTAATGGGTATTTCTTTTACACCACAAAATAGTCTCGATACTTTAGTAGGGCAAAAATTGTTGGTGTTGGAAATAAGCCACACCTGGACCAACGATGGACTGGTCCAAGAGGGGCCAGTAGCTCAGTGGTAGAGCACTCCAGCAGCATATGGAAGGTCCTAGGTTCGAGTCCTAACTGGTCCATGTCTCAACATGGTATCAGAGCTAGGTCCAAGCTAGGAACCCCAAGCACACAAGAGGTGTGGCTTAAGGGGGGGTGTTGGTGTTGGAAATAAGCCACACCCGGACCGACGATGGACTGGTCCAAGAGGGGCCAGTAGCTCAGTGGTAGAGCACTCCAGCAGCATATGGAAGGTCCTAGGTTCGAGTCCTAGCTGGTCCATGTCTCAACAAAAATTAGGCAACAACCACAACTCACTAGCTAAACGGATTGCTGTCAAATGTTAAAAGTTGAACTTCTTTGCCATAGCTCGAAAAGATTAGTAGATTTTTACCTAATTATCAACCCGACATAGGATGCAATGACATACATACTGATATTTACACCATATACCATCAGGGGTCTCCAAGTAAATGTCATTAGAAAAATCAATTAAATATCATCAGCATAGGATGCTGAGGAACAAGTTCTGAACAATGTAAGTGTCAATATACAGCAGGTTACATGGAATCTACCATAAATGATCGTAAATAGCCTACTATAGGTATTTTAGCATGATAATTGTTTTCCATACATTCCAATAATCCCTTTTTAATTATACTTTATGGCTTCCCGTACCCTCTTCCCAAGTTGTTTGCATCAATTTAAAAGTTTCTAATACCTTCCCAACAAACATGTTTTGACATACCTTGCCACCATGTCATTTCTTGAGGCATTTTGTCAAACAATTCACATGCCTTGTCTATGCTTCTCATTTTTGCATTCAAATTAGCGTACGTGTGAGAGGAGTGAGAGAGAAGGCAACATTTTTTTAAAATTAAAATGTCACTAAAATTTCCTTCATTATGATTTCTTTGATTAAAATTTTACCCACAGATCACACAACCAAGTTTGGGATGACAACTGCTATGTTTGACAAATGTTTATTGTTTAATGAGTATTACAAATAGCAATTACTTTTCATCCAAAAGTAATCAGAAATGTATATTAATTTCTAATACCAATTAATTAGCAACAATGGATACTTGATTGGATAGCCCCTCTTACACTTCTTTCTGCTCTTCAATCTCCTTGGAATTTCCTGGCCCTTCCTCCTCCCATTCCTTCCTTTCTGTGCTGCATACTTCAAAAAACATCCCTTGCCAACCCTTCTATGAACTCAAACCGTTTGGTCAAGACTATGGCCTCTTTAGGCATGACAGATTCAGTTGATGGGAAGCCATGGATAAACATCCCATATTTATACTAACGACTTCCCAAAGTTGCATCGCTTCTCCTTCGTGGTCGCGCTAGTGCATTTTGACTAAATTCCTCTACCCTTTATGCTTTTACAGTGTCCATAACCTATTCCAATGTTCTCATTTCAACCTAGGCAAGGAGGATGCTGACGAAGGTTGTGGATCTGGCTTTACACTCACCAACGTGTCTGCTTCAAATTTTTTGAAGCCTTTTTAATAAATCTCTTTTGTCGATATCCTACAACCACTGCAATGCACAAGAACACTGTTCTTTGAGGCATTTCACCCAACCCGAACATGCCTTCTCTAGGCCTCTACATTTTCTCCACATTGTTTTGCCTTGCCTTCCCCTCCTTTCCGTTGTAAAATTACCCCCAAAATGATCACGAGGAATCCTTAAATTGCCTCCTTCCTTCATGCCCGTACTCAGCACCTTCAACGCAAGGTCATGGATGGGAAGAGGGGATGCCATACTTGCTTTAATGGTATGACAGGAATTGTCTATTTACAATGCCCAAGCTCTCACTTTCTACCTACACACCCATTCTTGTACTATCAGTTTGCCTCCTCGTCCCCTTTTCCTATTTGAAAGACAATTTGATTTGCTTTATTTTATTTTTATTTTGTTCCTATTCTTTGGCCATGGAGAATGCGACAGTAAAACATTAGGTGCAACAAAGGAACAACCAAAAAATGTCCAGAAATCATTGAAGATCGGCAAACCTTTATTCTATATGGTGGCACCCAAGGATATAATGAACGTTTGAAACAACAATGCAACAGATCCAATAGGGGCAAAGCCCTAGAATGGTGTGTGACAACAATGAGGATATGAAATCAGTAACTCAAATATGAATATCAGTAGATTTGCTTGCAAATATTCTAGCTATCCAATCCTTGATGATCGAGTCTTAAATAAATCTCCAACAAATCAACACAATTATTATCCCTAGATAGAATCACCTCTAATGGATGAGAGAATTTTCATTCTTAAATAAAAATATAAAAATATAAAAATATAGAGGGTTTTCATCCTCCAAATCTCCCACACCAACGGTTCTCATCTTTGAATGCCAAGCTCAAATTGGAAAGAATCACGAAATGACAAATATGGATATGTGCTTTGAGCAATGCCTTTCTTTTATAATTGCCTTTTAGACCCTCTATTTGAATTTAGTTTTCCCTCCAAGTATTTAAAAGTACTTTCTAGATTACATCACTTGTTCAAAAGCACTCTTTGGATTACATATTAAAACAAGGGACACAATGCGTCATGTTCATGCCAATAGAATAGTTAGTTCAAAGTAGATAAAAATTTAGATGAAGATAGAGGGATAGAGAAAGAGGAAGAGAAATAGATAAAGATGTAGTTTAGAGTAGATAAAAGTAGAGATGAACATAGAGGGGTAGAGGAAGAGAGAGAGAAATAGATATAGAGAGGGAAAGATGTCTAGAAGAGGAGAGTAAGAGGTTTATGGGGAAGGAGAAATAGAAATAGAGATAGAAAGAGGGTGATAATGAGAAAGGGGAGATGGAGAAATTGAAAGTTAAAGATATAAGAGGTGATATATAGAGAGAAGTAGAGAGAGGTATATATATAGAAAGGGAGAGAGAGAAATAAATACATAAAAATTGCTATCAGTTGTTTAGATTAGTATTAAAGTAAAATAAACTAAATTTATGTCATTAGGTATAGAGGTATCTTACAATGACAAAAAGTGGTGAAGTGTACAACAATGTTAATAAACACTCTTACCTTTTATTTTAAATTTGAAATCATTTAAATATCAAAGTATTAAAATTTTAAACATTGTATTTAATAATAAATATAGATATAATGAATTCTAAGTTGTGACTCTTGGCCTTCCATAGGATGGGGAAGGTCTTGGGGTCAATCTAATCAAACAGAATAATAATAATAATTCAAAGATATGTAATGGGGATGGGGCCCCCTACTGTGTCCCCATTGGTTCATAGCTCCCGATAAAATAAAAATAAAAATAAATATAGATTTAAAAATATAAATGAATCATTTTATTTTTGTTTTTATTGTTCACATGGGCTTTCTTTCTTAAATGCATTTTTTTTGTTTTGTTTTGATAATGCATTGATCTATTAAAATAAAATAAAAAGATAAATAATTAAATAAACTAGCTTTGTGTCATTTATTTAGTTTAAACTAATAAATGCTTTTGTAATAAATTATTATTTTTGTTTAAATTTTAAAAACTATCTAAAACTATCAAATTATTTGTTTTCATAAGAAAAATAAATAACTTAGTAAAACTTTGGCAAAAATAATACTTACACATCTATCTAAAAATCACCTTAGTATAAAAAAATTACCCATGTTTTAGCTACATGTAATTAAAATTTAATATTAAGATTAGCTTTTATATTGAAAACTCTTAAAAACTAATATTTTAAAATTAATTAGGTTTTATTGTTTAAAGTTTATTGAAAAATGGTGGTATGATTTTAGATATTAGAGCAAGTTCATGACAACGAATCTATCATATATTTGCAAATTTGTACTATTTATTCTTCATTTTAATCAATGCACCAAAAATATCTTTTATCATAAATATCTTGTAAAAATTGGCTTGTGATCTTATATTGCAACTATACTTAAGATGTAAATGATATGTCTAGACCTTCTCCATCAAGTTAAATTTCATCAACATTCACTCACTCCCCTAAGTTGCATAATCAATTTTTTATTACTAACTTTTCAATTAAATTGTTGATTATTTCTTATATATTGATTAATTATTTTTCAGATTTATTTCTACTTCTACACATTATTAAAAAATAATAATAACAAAATTAGTATTCTTTAACTATTCATTAATATTCTATTTTATGATTGCTGGAACCTATTTTATTTTTAACTTTATTTAAATTAAAATCCTCTTAAAAATTTCTCTATAAATTATTATATTTTTGCTATAGAAAATTTGTATAATGTAAAATTATTATGATAAAAAATTGTTGACAAAAATTAACATTAATTTTTATGATTAATATATAATTAATATTATAAATAAATAATATATCTTTATAACATTTCTAAAACACAAACTCACTGTAAGAAATTTTTTATTTTTTATTTAATATTATTTCATTCTATTTTAACTATGCATCACTCCAACTTATTTCATACTTTTTATTTAATATTAGTTCATTTCCTTCCAGCTATGCATCATTGCCAGCTTATTATTCATATTAAATATTTTTTTCAAGTTATTAATCATATTAAATAATTTATAATATATTTAATAAAATTAAAGTACATCTGTTTGCTTTTTAATTATTTCAATTACATCTTCATTTTAAAATGGTAGTTAAACCATTATCTCTCATTTTGTACTTTCTTTTAGGCACATCGAAAACAGAAATGAAATAGGTATAGCAATATCGATGGTTATCTTGCCCCTCACGTTTCTTCCAGCTCATGTACTGCAACATCATATTAAATGATATTAAATGATGTACATGATTTAGTAATAAATAATGTATTTAAATATAATAGTGGGATTTTTGTTTGAGAATATTTAATTTTAGATTTACACAAACCAATGAAAATTAAGAAAAATGGTATTTTTATAATCATTTTAAATAATAATTAAATTTCAAACTATAGAACTTTTGTTGAAATTTTTTTATTCTATATATTCATTGGATGAATTAATTAAAAGAATGAATTCAATGAATGCAATAGTATTGGATGAACTAATTAGAAGAAGGAATTCAATGAAATGCAATAATACGGGATGAACTAATTAAAAAATAGTATTGGATGAACTAATTAAAAGAAGGAATTCAATGAATGCAATAATATCCTGCCTTGGCAGGAACTAATAAGTGTTAAAAACACTTGAATCTCTAGTTACCTTTTAGAAAATAAATTGATTGGATCCAAATTATAATATTATTATTTCTTTTAATTTATCTTTTAGCCTATGGTCGTTCTGGAAAAGGAACATGAAAATAATAGTCATGTGATGCTTAGAACCAAAATAAAGAAGTTTACAGATTTGCGCAGGTGACTTTCATTTCCTCGAGTGACAATAAATTTAGTTTTTTTTAAATTGGCCTTCACATACAAACATGGAGCAACGAGCTTGAATGACAAATTTGCCAAAATGAGACCATTAGTGAAATATCTAATGATATTGCAGAATTAATTGAAACTATTTCTCAAAGTGATACTGATAACAAAAAGCCTAATTTTTATCATTTGTAGTTTAACATATTCCTATTCAATTGCTGGATGGATATCCATGGGTAAAATAGATTAATATTCTTTTGGAAAGAGAGTTTGCATTAATGAGGTTTAAGAAGGATTATAATTCCTGGTAACTTTCCAAGATATATGCATTACTCAAGGAAGCAAGCGATACAGAGTTCGATATATGCTAAAAAAACATACCAATGTGGATTTTTCCAGTACTAGTTCTTTTCCTTCTTGGAGGCTCTCCCCTGCTTTGTCAATCTACTGTTTTTTATTGGATAACTAGGCATGAGAGTTTTGGCACTCATTTAGCATGCAGTGTTTCTTTGGTTATCTGATGATTGATCCCTGTATTTTATTATAATTTACTGATACAATTTACATGCTTTAAGGTCATTCGTAATAGCTGATTGGTATATATTTCACTCATACTATATGCTTTGTTCATGTTTACGCAAATTGGTTTCAACTTGTCCCCCTGTGGTAAATAGTCATATAATTGGGCATGTAGTAAGGGAAAAAGTGCATAATTTGAGTAGTTTAGTTTAGCAACCTTTGTTTTATACAATTATCAAATCTCACGGTTCCATTGACAGCAGGCTTTGATTTTTCATACGTGGTTCATATTAGTATCTCATTTAGTTCTCTAGAAGATTTGTCTTGGTAATGAAAAGGAGAGAGGTTATAGCCTTGAACAATAATTGCTAACATATATGATTCATTTGACCAGGGATGTCATGACAAGCCAGCAGGTCGTTGATTTTGTGCGTGAAAACATTAACAATGTATGTATCTACCTTCATAACCAACTGATAATCATTGTATGGACAACTTCTACCAATTACAAAAATAAAAAAGAGGTTATGAATTTAATGGCTCACCAAATGATTAGTGTTCAACTTCTTGACTTGTAACATAATGGTGCAGGAGGCTAAGCTTTCAACAGTTTGTGAGAAGCTGCTTTCTAAATGTCTTGCGCCATCAACAACTTTAGGTGAGGGTTGTGACAACATGACCATTATCATAGTGCAATTCAGGAAAAAATCTCAAATAGAAGGCAATGTGAGCACATAAGATTCATATTGACTTTCCAAATTTTTACTGACTATTATGTAAAGTTTACACATGCTTCCGGTTTTTATGTATTCAGATATTGTACTCATCTACTCTATGATAGTGAAAAATGTAACCATAATAACTCCAAATGTCATTCAGATATTCAATGTTCATAAGTATTCGTGTTTTCAAAAGATTTAGCTAGCTGTTTTTGGACACTCTTAAATTGAAAAGAATCTTCTTTTCTATTGATTTGAAATTATGTTACCTAAAAAATGTTGAAAGGGAGTGAAGTTTTTAAAACTTAAATATTGAAAATTAAAATGAAAGAAATAATTGTATTAGATTTGGTAAGTGTAGCTTTCTAATGTGTGAATTGCAAGTAGTTTTGTGCAGTTGCAAAGCAGTGACGGTTGTAACTTTTTAAGAATTCTAAAATAAATAATTGGTTAGAATTTTAGAAGTAAACATTGTTGATAATATTCAGTACTTCACACTTTCATAAAATTTTGATAGATGATATTGCTAATCATGTGTGTGACAAATTTAAATACATTAAGTGATTTGAAGATTATGAAATAAATTAAAAGGTTAAAAAACCTTTTTCAAATAAACGTTGGTTTCTAGTTTTTAAGGAACATTATGTTTTTGTTTCATAGAAAACTTCGTTATGTTACAGAAAAGAGTAGTATAGTAACATGAGGGATGCAAAAGTCTTGTGACATTACCTCGTTTATGGGGTTGGGCAAGTTGATCTGCCTGCGGTCGTCAGAATAGATGTTAAATGGATTCCGCTAGATGCAAGTTGGATTAGGATCAATTTTGATGGGGTAGCACGTGACAATCCAGGGCTGGTTGGGATGCGATGTGTAATAAAAAATCAGGATGAGAAGATACTAATGATAGTTGTTGTCACATGAATTTGCACCTGAGTACTAAGTATGATGCTCAGTAATCTCGTGAAACATTGGAAAATTTTCGAACCTGTGGGTTGCTCAAGTGAAGATGAACCTCCAGATTATGGGTTGGCTCCCCTTTAAATATCCTAGAAACTACTGATCTTGCTTGAGAAAAAGGATAAAAACATGATCTTGAACTGAAACAATAAACTTGGAGGTGATACACCAACTGAAAATGACTTGATATGCTATTGGACTCATCACTACTCAACTATGAAGCTATAAATTCACAACCCAGATTGACATGTTTTGCAAAAATGATTTCATGTGAAAGGTTCTAATGTTTGATGTCTGTTTGAAAGAAAACAATGTTGTGTTCATAACATTCATTCAACAAAACAAGATACACATTCAATGACCTGCACTATAACATGTTGTTCTTGAACTAAACATTGAAGGAATACGGCAAAAATAAAGGATCTTAAGACAAAATCACAATAATCTTATCACTCTTTTCACATACAACAATTAGACAAGAAGATATATGAGAAAAAACTAACTTGTTTAATGAAAAATAGGAGTCATCTTCATTACAAGTTTGGAAAAATGATTGCAAAAACACTTGATATTGCTCATAAGAAAATGAGTTACAGAAGTATTTTCTTGTTGCTACAGCAGAGATAAAAACCTAGAACTGGAGAGAAAAGGAGAAATCTAACTTTATCAAAAAGAGGCTCCAAAAATTGAATTTGAAATTCTGGCTCTCTTTGACTCCCGCTATTTGACTTGACTAGCTTTGAGTGTGAACTCCAAATGTAGGTAAGGTGGCTTCTCATTCTCCTCCAAATCAGGTGTTAACTGCTTTTGAATTTGAAACCATGATTTTGTTGGGTAAGCAGACTTGAAAACCCCACAAAATAAGGCTGGAACTGAAGATTTGATGTTTATTTTCCTCTCTAAACTGCCCTTGGTCGATGTCCAGCCATGTGGGTCTTCAAATTAGGGTTTAAAATGTAGATTAGGTCTTAAAAACATCCCCAAATATTGTTAGATTGATTTGAATTTGAAATTCAAATATTGTCAATATTGCCACCATGGTCTATAAACTCCCTTTAATGACTGTGACTGCATTTCCTTTATTTGACTCTGCTCTTGTACTAGATTGTTTACCCTTGAGACTACTCTACTAGTTCCTAAAGCATTGCTCACTGGTTTAATCATTGTGATTGTTGTCATACTTGTGTCAGACCCTGTCATAGCCCTTTTCTCAATGATTTGCCCTGTTTTTTACAGTGGTTTGGGCTTTTACTAACACATATCTCATTATCCCTGTGGTTGCTCTTGGTTCTGATCCTCTCATCTTGAGGATTTTGTTTAAATGTTGCAACTCTTTGAACTTTGTAGACACTTGTCCTATAAGGACTGTGGTTGTCACCTTGGAAGAAATCAGTTATATGAACTTTTAGGACTGGTAGATACTCTTTATTCATGAGAAATAATGAGCACATCAAAACACTTAGGTACAAGAAAACCTTACCTCTTCTTTCCACTGTTGTTTTACTGAATGAAACTGTGATGAACTTGGCGCTTTCAGAGATGAGACTACTATTTTCTCCACCATTATGGGCATATCATTCTCATGCTTGATCTTAATGCATGCCTCCTAGATCTGTTGCCTACACATTTTTTGCTTTTTAAACCTGGGAAATACCGCTCCTTCATTAAACAGAATTGTTGTTCCATTCTATCTGAAAATCTACTTAACTGAAATCTAATATTCTTGGCAGCCAAAGAGGAGGAAAGCTTGGAACAAAGATTTTTCTAAAGCTTGAAAAGCCCTTAACTTTCACTCTAACCCCGAGTTAGGGCTTTGAGCAAAAGTTTTAAACAAAAGAAAACTTTGAATTCCCTCCTAAAAGAAAGATCACGTGCCTTTCACACTCTTTTGCCTTCAATAACATCAAAGAATGAAACAAAATGAAGCCTTTTTTGACATTTTGAATTAATTAAAGACTTTCCTTGGAGACCTTAAAACTGAAATTGAGACCTCTAAATATAATTTACACCAAAGGATTAAATTGGGTAACAATAGCAAGGAAGAGATTGGGAAGAGCAACTAACAATCAAGCAAAGTTTCAAATGGCACTATTGGAGTTGGTGGTAAGAAGAAAGTTGAAATGCGATAAAGTCCACTTGGAAGGAGATTTGCAACTCTTAGTCAATGCAATCCCAATAAGAAAAACACCAAATTGGAAGTGAGGAATTGGCTTAGGCAAATAAAGGAGATCATAAAGTATTACAATTATTTTGTTAGATCCCATATATTTAGGGAGGGGAATGCATTGGTAGATGGCGTCATAAGGCAATGGTGGAAATGATCATAGAGGACATAGAGGTCAAATCACTGAACGATTGGCACGATTTCCACAAAACTTCCATCATATCACAAACGCATTAACAATTGATCTACATGGAAGGTTGTTTCCCTGAAATTGAGAAAGTGACATATGGCTCATGGAAAGTTTCAAAGCCAAGGCAGGGGTTGTCCTCCATCTCTTGTGTATGGTGTTGGGGGATGAATATTTGAATGGCAATGAAAAGACACCATGTGAACATGGATATAGTGTTGATGTTTACAACAGTGACTATGAGAATGGTGGAGGCTATCATGGCCAAGTTGGTATGGTTACAACAGTGTAGGGGTTTGAAAGGATATCTATAATGACCTACCCTAAGACGAGGACTGGTGTCAAATGGAAGAATGTGGCTGAAGATTAGTATGGATGGAAATGACCCATTGATGCAATTTGTGGTGTGAGGAGTAGGGATGGATGTGGCTAAAAGGAGAAACTATGTGCAGATTGGAATTAGTTTTATCAAAGGAGCATTGAAGGGGTCAAGGCTAGAGACAAAAGCTAGCCATTTGCCCTAATGGACGATGCAGAAGAAGATGGTGCTAAGGATGGGATGGAGTTTTTGTTTTTTGTTGCTATGTAAATGTATATGTTATAAGATATATGGTAGATAATAGATAAGTATTGTAAAACAGGGAAATATAGATAGAAATATCAATTTATGAGCCAATTTTGTGGAATAAGCTCCTTGATATCACAAAAGTTATGTAGAATCTTCTACCCAATCAATAGGGGCTATTGATGTAAACTTTATTTTGAATTTAATATACGGTGTTGCCTTGTAGAGTCATATCAACTTACCACAAAAAAAAAGCCTTGTTACATTATATTAGTGAAAACAATAAACATAATTGGTAACCTTTTACGAAACAATATCAGGAACAAGCTATATAGATGATAGGGGACATGGGATACATTTCCGAGATTACTTTTTTAAGGGAATGACTATTTTAAAAATAGGGAAAATAAAAAATATAAGAAAATGTTAATATTCATATGATAACATTGATAAGGCATTTGTCATAGGCATTATAGAGCCTTAAAACAAACATTAGATTTGAATTCAGATTTCACATGAGTTGGCAAACAAAATAACAAAAGATAATTGCTTTAATTATCAATATGCATATAGATTATATAAAAATTGCAAGAAAATGCCCAAAGATTGAAATTTTTTAGTACAAAATGATAAAAACATAAAAACTAGGCATTGTGCCTAGTTATCTTTTAGTCACACTGCATTAAAATTGAAGTTTGAGTTTCAATTATGAATGGTAAGAGGGTTTCCCGCAAAATGTGACGTCTACCAAACTCTTGTGCCTCTTTCTCATCAACCTATATAGCATTTCCAACATCAACATCACAATGTGTGGTTGGAGTATGGTGATACTTAAAAGTTTGTCGATCTTGTAGCTGCAAGGCACTATGCATGGCCACCAAATTTTCGAATTATCTAAAGGGAATGTTGTTTATCTTGACTAACTAAATGAAGCCATATGTGAACCAATTCCTCTCTACATCAAAGAAAATGACAATCTATGAAAAGAGGTTAGTGTTAAGTGTCCTCGACTTTGGCATTTTTTTGTCATGCCACATCCATCATCCAATAGGATTAGTTTGAGCTAATTTAACTCTATGTGCCCGCCTATGGTTTGCTAATGATTGGACCATGAAGATTAGAAAATGTTAGCCATTATGTAAAGTATAGAAGATTTTTCATCAACATACATTTTTTGAAAGGCCTTCTTGAGCTCTTCTTCCACATCGTCTTGAGAAGATTTTTCTCAAGCATGGGTAGATACCATTTCAAATTTAGAGGATAGGCTACCCATGTGAAATAATATGTTCATCATGTGTCCTCGCATCACAATGGACCTAATATGCACCTCATAAAATCCCAAAATAAGATCTTCTACAAATGTCGTGCTTCATCTACCTAAGCATTGTATTATATGTTTCATAATTTTGTATAAGGTTGGGAGTGTTTGTATCAACCATTTTTATGAATTGCATAAGATTTGACATTAAGGAGCAAATATTTTTGTGAGTGCAAACTTACAAAAATTTAAATTTTTTAAAATATTCAAGCTCAAATGACAAATACTGAATGTTATTACAAAATTAAAATAATTATGAGTTAGAAATATTAATATTTTTTAAAGAAGTAATGGTATAATCAATAATTTCTTATCTCATTGTTGACCACTGATCATTGTCAAGGATCTTTTGTTCTATGCTTCATTCAACTATGCTTATCTTTGGTCATCTACCTCATTTTGAATTAACCATGATTAATTATAGAGGCTACTACACCCCAACCATCTTCTCTAATAAAATAAAGTACTTAACACATTTAATATTTATGGGTTTGAAGAATTCTTTCTCAAAAAATAAATAAATAAAACAAGGGAGGTGTGACAATTGCAATAAAACAAGTGAAGTGTGATAGTTGCAAATGAACAATTGTATGTCTCTAGCTTATACTACCTTTGTCTCCATCTAATATATCTTCCCAATGTCTTTTAGAGCATTGTTCAAAGCATGAACACAAGATGGGGTCCAAAAAAGATATGTTTGTAAGCACCTTCAATTATCAAATCAGCTAAGTACATACATAAATTGAATTACTCACAACTTGTACAACTTTATAGACCCCAATCTTTCCTATAGCATTCTTCAAATTTTAAAATTAGAAGTTTGGATCCATCGTCTTAAACAACCAATAGCTCTAAGAAAATAGGGGTCAATTGAAAATGTGACAATGATATTGATGAATGGGTGCCATTTAATTCTACCCATTCACAATAATAGAGCAACCACCCCTTAACCATGTTTGCCCTATTTCTTCTATCAACACATTTACCTTAAAATATTATTCAAGAAGGGTGGAATATAGTTTACGTTCTTTAGGGGGTAATGAATTACCGACAACAATTATATCTTTAAACATTTGTTTGAAATGGGGAGAACGTGCCACATGAAATGGTATGCCACTCATGATTATGCACTAAACAATCTTACAATAGTAGTAGTTATTTTCTTTCCCTTGATAGAAATAAAAACCTCTCCCCTTCGACTAAAAATAGTTATGGTTTGGGTAGACAATGACACATTAGATTGCCTAGCCTCCATTGCGATTCCCGTATTTCTTATCCCCCCATCCATGAGCAATCTAGTCATCTCAACATTCTCAACTAGAATTATTTTTTCATGAATTTTTATCTTTGATCCACTTATATTGAGAATAAACTTTTGTGGAGATATCTGTATAATCTTTTTTGTACAAATAACAACCATACTCAAATTCATCCCTAATTTTTTTATTATATTTGTCTAATGTGTGTTACAAACCGTAAAAGAGGCTTTTTGGATTAAACGGTTATTATGCATAGTTTTTGAAGAGTAAGACATTAACATGGATTGTTTGAAATTGAAATTCTTGCAACACTACCATTCACAAACGAAGCCCCAACAATACTTTTTTGACTTCTATGTTGAATTTCAAGATCTTCACTCTCACTCCCCTCACTATTGGTCTTTAAAAAATATCAACACCAAGAGGGTAGACATCAACCATGAACCACCTGCACAACACACATCTACATCCTACATTAATGGCATCACACATCTAATAAGACAATCAACCATCTGATCATCTCCTTAATATTCATTTGCATTTCATATTATTGCAATACTTGAGTGTAGACATTAACACCAAGAAGGTAGACATCAATAACAAAGAATACCTTCAACCATCAACCATCTACACATACATTTGAATCCACCACAACACCTGAGATTTACATTATCCAATAATCAACACCATATACTTGAGGCATAAATCTACACAATTAATCATAACATATCAACAACATGTGTTTCCAACATATTCAACAAAGCTTATCATCAATAACAACTCCTAGTCATCTCCATTATATCTGTGCACACAACTGCACCATAATAGCAACACTCAATCTAAGTGTTGACACTAATGCCCAACACCATAACTACACTCACAACAATATCTAGTATCCTCCACAATATTGAGGGCTGACATCAATGACAACAACGTCCAACAATCTATCTATGTATCTATCTATCTAACCATCCATCCATCCATCTATCCATCTATCTATTTATCCATCTATTTGTAAGCACTAAAAAATGGTCGACGCTTATGATTTCCCTTTTTAACATGTCTTCGTATCACGTGTTTGATCTTTAATATTCGTCGATCCCGTGTCATTCTTCGATTCATTAATTATGTCTTCTAATCGATCACTTCCTATCGATTTCCTATCATTTTGACCTAAATTGCCCTTCTTGACTACGCAAATTAAATGATTTTGTTGATTACTCAATGTCTATCTCATTGGCTTCAATTTGACTTAATTCGTTGCTATAGTTGAATAATTATCAATTCTCTCTTAGGGTTAAATAATCATTTAATTATTAACCCCGTTTATCCTAACAAATCCCTCTTTGGATAAATAAATTTATTTTTTATTTATTTATCCATATTGCTTTTGTCTTAATTAAATGAATATTTAACTGGCTAATTATCAAATTTGGAGTGAATTAATAAATCCACCTCAATTTTGATCTCCACGTCTAAGTCCACCTCACTCTTCCACTTTCCCAATGCGCTCCACTTAACTTCACTCCTTATGTTTCACTCTCCACTTGGAAATGGCATGTCTCCTATTTGGCTTCACTTAACTCATCCTCACATTCAATCTTGTCCATTGATTGCAATCGATCTTGTCCATCCAATTGATCTTCAAATTTTGTAAATTAAGGTCTCGTTTCTCATCTTTATAACCATGACCATTTGAATACCCTCGCAATCACACTGTTGAATTCATCCTTGCTTATCTACATATGTGCAATCACCCATTTCAGAGCTACGTCACATTAGAGGAGAAAGAAGAAGCAATGAAGTGACATCAAGGGAATGCAATGGTTTGATTTCAATTTGCATTTAATGTTGCTTATTTCATTTTGCATTTCATCTTGATAGCTCTATCGATTTGATTAGGATTATTTTTCATGATATTTTCTTTGTGGTCGGTTGTGTTTCTAACCATTTTCCTAGTCAACATTTTGGTGAACCCTACATGAATCACATCAAATTCTAATGAATTGGTGTGTTTTTGTCTGCATGCGGGTGTCAAACAATTGACTTTCATCTTCTATGCATCCAAGAGATAGATTTGTGTAACTGACTCTCGGATCTACACAATTGACCCTAAGAATTGCGTAATTGACTTTATTCATGTGTGATTATACCATATTGTGCTTTAAAATTACATAGTTGACCCTCTGTTACTACGCAGTTGTTGACCCTACTCAATTTTCTAATTTTGGTTTGCATGCAAGGATTTTCCACATTTTAATTTATATCACACGGGGTTTCTTTTATGCAATATTTATGTTAAGTTTATCAAATTTGTTAATTTGAGGCTAATATTAACCCTACGATTCACACAGCCTAATTAGGGGATTGTGTAGGGGAAAAAGCGAGACTAGGTTAACATGCCCTAATCCTACCTTTTGACACACATTACGGAATACGAAAGAGCCTAGAGATATCACACACTTGGCTACTTCTTTTTGTGAAAGAGAGAGCCACGGGATATCTATTAGGATTTCTATTCCTTCGTTGAAATTGAAAGATAAAATGATGCAAGTTCAAGTCCTAATCCCAAAATGCAAGTATGAACTAATAACAAGATTGCAGAATTGAGATTAAACAATGAACAGCTGTAAATACAAGGATGAAATAAGAATGCAGATGTGTACCCGGAGTCAAAATCGGATTGAAAATGTTCGGGACGGGGGCGCGGGCGCCACTGTCCTGATTCTGTCCCGAAAACTGCACCGGAAACTGCTGTTTTACACTCTGGAACACTGTCGGAAATGCTGTCTGTTCGGAGGACCAGGGCGCCCAGCGCCTCTGTCCCAGGGACCAGGGCGCCCAGCGCCCCTGTCCCGGTCTTTTGCTCTACAATTTGGTGCGGAGTGCTGTCTCGACCTGCTCTTCCCGGATCTGTCCCTTGCGGCGTCGTCCGAGTCCCGAAACCTGCACTTATATCTGAAAATGGTATGGGCGGCTATATAGGGTTTTGCCTTAGTCAAACCCCCGCTTCGGTGGTTTCCACCTCCACGAATAGCCAAGTTGTAATGTATAATGTATTGTGTGTGCAGACCTAGTGTGTGTGCAAGGTCCTAAAATGCAAGAAAGCAAACTAGAGCAACCTAGAAAGTAAACCCTAATTGCTTGTAAATGAAAATGCTCTAAATCAAGATGCAAAGTGATCTAAAGCATGAATAAAGGATATATTGAAGCTTATGCAAAGACATGAAAACAATATGAAATCATACCCAACCCTCAAGGGAGGAGTACAAGCCAATCTTCAGTCGGTAATCTCCTATTGTTCTTCAATGTCTTCCAAGCCCTAAATGGATGAATGAAATTGATAAATGCTTGATAGAGGGATGTTGAATGTTGTTGAAGTCTTCAAAGATCTGCTCTTTCGCTGCATATCAGGTTCCTGAAAACAAAAATCGGATCCCTTCAAATGAAGAAAGAGAGCTCTTATGTAGGAAACCCTAGGTCGTAATTTCGTCTTTTGGCCGACCTAGAGATTGAATATCCCGCCAATTTCTTGGGGTTAAGCTTTATTTTATGATTGGATTGTGCTCCTAAAATTTCGAGAAAAATGTCCGGGACCATGTGCACTCCGGGCGCCACGGTCCCGACAACATTTCACCAAATTTTCAGGGCCGTCGAATATGATGATTTTAGAGAGAATCCCGAAGTTACAGGTGATTTCGAGATGTTTTGACCCCGAAACCAAGCCCCCAAGTTCAAAATAGGACTTAATTAGGGTTTTTGATTGAGTGATGTATTGGAGGAATAAAATGAAAAGGGCGTGCTTTAACGAAAGGGCCCAACTTTATGATGTAGAAGACTATGAAATAGGACCTTAGACCTAATTAATTTGATTAATTAAGTGCTAAAGGAGAAATGCAATGCAAAATGTAAAATGCACTAAGGCGGGTGCTAAACTAGGTGTGAAATTGTACCACCCTAGCAAGTGCGTACAATTTACGACGCTACAGGGATCAATTGACTACAATTTCTCATTTCATTTTGCAAAGTGGTTAAAATGAAAGTCATCTAGCCTAATTAGGATGTCAATTAACGACAATTTCTTATTTCATTTGGCATAGTTAAAATAAACATCGTCTAGCCTAATTGGGGGACAATAATTTCTCATTTCGTTTTGCAAAGTAGTTAAAATGAACATCATCTAGCTTAATTAAGAGATCAATCTGGCAACAAATTCACATTTCATTTTGCTAATTGTTTTTTTTAATTTAAGTGGTACTTTCCTTTTGTCTACTATATAAATGGCCTAGGCTAAAGCCTAAGCTACTTGGTGATGTTTATCTATATCAATAGTTCTCCAGTACCCACATTCGTATGAGTTGTATCAAACCCCTTTTTATAAGGGTTGGGATAGGCTCTTTAGTGATTCACTGCCGCATGTATGGGCGTCAAGCCCCCAAAGTTCCTCCACTATGAATCAATTTTTTTAGCAGCCCAAATCCCATATTTGTTGATTCAAGGAGTGTGCATCGTACCCCAAAGATACCCTCCATGCACCTCGCATTGTGAAAAAGGAAACTCCTCAATTACAAGGTTTTTGAGCCTTCAAAATAAGAGAAAAGTGTGTTAGTGCCGTGTTGGGGGAGTGAGTGCCACCTAATCTCTATTTGTTCATAGTGTTTGTGGTATTCTAACATGAGGGCCTCAAACAAATATCAGCCATTTCCAGCCTAGGTTGTGAACGTTTTCAAATTGTTGAGACCAGTGATTTCAAAAATGGGCTAATCTAAGCCCCTCAAATCTTACTCTAATTTTTCAAAGTCAAATAACCAATGAGTGATATAACAAATTTTCAATCAAAACACAACTCACCAAAATTTCAAACTACCCAAATGCAATTGTCAAAACAAATCAGTCTCAAAACTCTCAAAACATTCAAGTTTTAAAATATGGGAGACCAAACATATCAAAAACTTTGAAATCTCATTTTAACTTTGCACGTCGAAAAATAGATCTCATCTTAGGTTAAACTTTGCCTAATCATTATATTTGCTACCTCTTAAATCCATTATTGCATTGCCATTGCTTAGTCCAATTTCAAAATATTTCATTGTGTATGTCCTTAGCTTGCATTTAGATTCTCAAAATCAGTTTTTGGAGATGTGAAAAGAAATCAAGTTTGTAGATCAAATTTTAGGTTATCGTTAAGGACTTTAGACCTTGTCAAAACTTTGTCTCTTTATTACCATTATCAAGTCAAAACCCTAGCTCATTAGTCTAGTGATAGGTTGACTTTGTCCTTTGTCCATTGTTTTGTCCCTTTGGTCCTTTAAGGTCTTTACTTCATCTCGGTCTCTTAGGGTTACCTCCCTAGATTTGTATTTTCCAAGGTCTTCATAAATCTCAAAATCCCAAAAACATAGATTGCATTTTTCATCCCTAAATTGCATCTTCAAAAATATCAAAAAACATAGGTTGCATCTTTTAGTTACATTTGTCCTTGATATTTTAGAATCACATTCACCTTCCCTTAGTTGCATTTCATCCACAAACTTCAAAAATCCAAAAATATAGCATAGTGCAATAGTTGAAATGAGATCTGAAACATCAAGGAGGCAACAAGATTTGACATACCAACCCATGTTTAGTCCAATTGATAACACACAATTAGGTTTTGATCCAAGACAATCAAAGTTCCATCCAACACAACAAAAAGGAAATACGATGGAACCAATCTTTGATCCAAATATCAGTACACTTACAAACACACAACCGAAATATGGTATTGTTCAATTAGGGCCAACACTAAATTTTGAACCAATTTTTGAGCTAATGAAACTAGGATGTAGTAGTCTTCCACCCAACACCATCAACAAGTGTGCCACCAAGTCTGGATCTAAATCAATTAACTTAGGGTTATATCCAACAAGGCTCATCATCAAATGTTCAAACAATTTTTCATCCAGGTTTTGGTTATGTTTAACCTAGATCACCCTCAAACTTTCAACAAGAGGCACATTCAAACATACAGTTGGACGCATCATCAAATTCAAAATCCTCACATGGGAGTCATCTCTCGTTAACAAATGTTTCTCAAAAGGAAATTGATAGGGCAATAAATGATCCTAGGCTTGTCAAAACTTTGGATCAACTGATCTATAAGGATCCTGTGAGATATTTCAAACATCTTAAGGATGAATTTGATACACAACTTGGCACACATGAACAAATAAAACCTATCTTGGAACCAATGCAAACAAATCATGTTTCAGAATGAGAAACTACAAAGGTACTTTCAAGGAAAGTGGTTTGTAAGAATTTAACTTTACAAATTCCCCCAAAACTTACATTTGAGCAGTTCAATAATCCTTTATTTAACACAATACCACCAACGCCTCAAATAGATCCATATATAGTAGCAATACCATCCGTGATGACATAAATACTAGTGGGTACATTTCAACCTAACACATTAAGTGTTCCTTAGACAAATCAACGTGGCATAAAACATGTCTACATTTACCACAAGTATGCCATATATACTACCTATGGACCAAAACACGAACACACAACAAAGTGCTCTGCTTTTGTAAGAAACTCCCTCAATCAATTTCCCATCTATGGGAACAACCATGAATGTCCAACTAGGTCAAAACCTATCAAAGCTACACATACCTAAATTGGCAATGTTACCTCCAATTGTGCCACAAGTTAATGTACCTTCTTTCCCATCACAAGCCAATGCCAACAAGCAACAAAATCAACCCACAAACACCTTACAACATGCAGGCGTAAACATGATGTCACAGACGAAGTCTCCCAAGCAACGAAAGCACAAAACCAAAATTCTCAATAACTTGCTTGGAACATTAACTCATTTGTGGTCAAAATCCGACGAAAGTGAATTAATTTATTGTTTCATTAGGTACCTTTCAATTTAATGTGAAATTTTCATTTTTTCTTTAAATTAGTCCCCGGCAGGAAAAACAAGAGATCTAAACTAGATCTGGGGATGGCGATATAGCCAAGTGGTAAGGCAAGGCAAGTAGCTACCGGTTTTGCTATGACTTTTTACTATCATCCCACCATTCTAGAAGCTTTTGCCTCTATTCAATACATAATGACTGAAGAATAATTGGTTCTAAAAGAACCCGTGCAGTTCGGCAGACTTCACGTTGGTTCGTGTTGTAACATGTGAATATGTTATTAATCTTACGCTTATCTCATTGATGCAAAGATAAAGATCAAAGGAGCCTCCTAGCTTAAACCCATTGCTTAATTTTGCTCGTCGAAATTTTGATGAACGAGAATTTTCGTCGCTATTCCGACGAACGCTTAAAGTCAACCTGTTTCCAACGAGTTTTTTTGTTAGCTTGTGCTTTCTTCATTTGTGGTTTGTCGATGAGTATATAGTTTGGTTCTCTAGCCAACTATTCTAATATGTTTAATTACAGACATATTTGATTATTCCAATCGACACTTGAGGTTGACATAATATTGTGAGTAATCCAAACATTCCTTTACAGTCACTTGATAAGGAATTCTTATGTTGGTTTAGTCGTTGATTTGAAGGCCACTATCAAACTGTCCCAAAAATAGTGACAATTACAGTTTGGAAGTTTTTTTTTGTTAAGTGCAGTTGTCTCTCACTTTCTATTCATTTTAAAGAACCATGATTGTTATCACAAATGTACTATTACTTAGTGTATGGATTTGTCTGATAATGACGAACAAATGATGACTATTTAGGTTTGTCCTCACAGTAAACTTTAAAAGTTTGACTTCTTCCAATTTTTGGAGTCTTCCATTGTTTATAGGCCTTAAGGACCTTTTGAACGTTGCCTCAAGTGCATGTAGACATCCATGAAATTACCTTGACTCCCCTTGTGATCCATGTGGAAGGTGAACAATTGTAATGAGCGTACAAAAGTTTGTAAGTCTGACCCTTGACAGTAAGTTCACAAACTTGATGGGGTGTTGTTACAAAACAAAAGCATATTGGAAAAGGTTGCATTACAAGGTTTGATGTCTATGTTCCTAGAGTCTAATCCTTTTGGCAAAAATCTGAATCCAAAGTTCATATATAGTCCTATGAAGGTGCATTGATATCATGAGTGGATGTGTAAAGTAGCATGTTTGAAGCATGGTTTCATTGTTCCCTACTGTCCTATTGATCAAGAGTATTGTTCCTTTGAAGAACATGGTGTTCCTTTGTTCAAGCCTTGTATCCATGAAGTTGGCCTTGTTATGTGTTAAATCTTGATGAGACATTGTGCCAAGAATGCCTTGTGGGTGGTTTTGCTGATTGGAGCCTTGTTTCGACGCTTTATCTAAATATTCAAGCTTGGTAAAGAAAAATCATGTCAGATAATATTAGTGTAGAACAAAATGAAGAAACACTTGTAAGATTGTGGACTAGATTGAAAAGAAAGGGTGATGGGAAATGTTATTGTCCTTGCAATAATTGCAAGGACTTAAAGACGAGAAGACTTTTAATCGCAATAGCTGAGAAACATTGTAGGCAGCATGGTCATGTTGAAGGGGGGCATGATTATCATCCATTGGTAAGTTGTTCATTATATGTCTTTATATTGATTGAATTTGTAAATGTTTATATCATTTTAACATGATTTTTAATATATATATATATATAATCACTTGATCATGATCATGGTTTATTTGTGTCGATCATTATTATAAAGGTGGAGCGCCCTAGGGCACATGATATGGATTATCATGACCCAGAGAATGTGGATTTGCAAGCGGAGGAACATGGAGCTGTGAATATCGAAGATGAAGTTAATGATCCTATGGAAGAAGATGATCATGCGGCATAAAACACAGTTGAAGATGATGGTACAAATACATTGATCCATGGTACATTTAGTGGCGCAACTGATCATGATGATGATCTAGATGACTTTGATGATGTTCACGATTTACCTATACTTGAGAAGGCATATGAGCCCCATTATGAAGGCTCCCAAATAACTCTTCTCTATGTTGTATTGTTGTTGGTGAACTTGAAGGTTATGAATGGTTTATCCAACATAGCAATCTCACGGATGTTAAGGTATGTTATATATGTCATATTTTTTCATCTATTTTTGTTGTTAGTTCATCACTAGTAAATAAAGGATGAAATATGTACCACTAATATTCGTTATATTTGTTGTAGATTGATAAGTGAATTTTTGTTACCACCATCAAATATTTTACCTCACTCATATTGAGATCTATCTGCCATTATGAAAGATATAGGAATGGAGTATCAAGCAATAGATGCATGTCCCAATGATCATATTTTATATCATAAACAACATGAATTTGCAACAAAATGCCAAGAATGTCATATCATTAGATTTTGAACAGATCAACTAACAAAAAAGGTGGCTCGCAAGGTTCTTCATTATATTCCCATTATTCCATGTATGCAACGATTATTTAAGTATGAAAGCTTAGTGCAATTTATGGATTACCATGCACTAAATAGAAGTGGAGATGACATTCTTCGAATGCCTACAGATGGTTATACATTTAGGGACATGGAGGAAAAATGGCCACACTTTAAAGAAGAACCTCGTAATCTCAGGCTTTCATTGGCAGCAGATGGTGTCAATCCATTCGGAGAGATGAGATCTATTTACTCGGTGTGGCCTGTTTTTGTTATCAACAATAACATTCCTCCATGGATGTCAATAAAGAGGGAGCACATAATGTTCGCAATGATTGTTCCAGGTATTTATTTACATCAATTTTCTTTAACATAGTAGCATCTCATTTGTCTTATTTATTTCATAATGACTTATATCTTTTTCATTTAATAGTCATGTAGATTAATTTATATATATTGCATTAAAATGGTTATAATAATTATGTAATGTTTATCTTCATTCAACTAGGTAAGTATCAAATTAAAAATATGAATGTATATATCAAGTCTCTTATTGACAAGTTACTAAAGTTATGGAATGGTGTCACTATGTATGACATCTCTAAAACAATAGGACAAAGACAATTTCAATTCCATGCAATGCTTGTATGGACAATTCATGATGCACCAAGGCTAACACATTTTTGTGGTATGTTATAACGTTCGACTGCACTTTAATGATATTTAATTTTATGAAGTAGATATCATGCATGTTTTTTAAATAATCTATTCTTTATATATAATTATAAAAAATTGACATATTTAATCCCATTATATATGATATTGTTGGTCTTCAAACAAAGGGAAAATTTGCATGTCGAGTTTGTGGTCCAAAGATGAAATCTCGTCGTTCAACAAGTTTAGGAAAGCAGGTGTTTGATGAGTATAGGCACTTCCTCCATATAAATCATAAGTATCGAACTATTGAAAAACATCTTTTCAATGGGAAAGAAGAGACAACATCAAAACCACGAAGAATGAAACCTTGCCTATGGAAGTTAGAATATAATAGAATTAATCATCGGGGTTATACATCATATATGTTTGACTAGGTCTTTATTAAAAATTGCTATGTGCATTAATTATATAGCTAATACCAAAGGAGAATTTTTTTCCATTGTTTGCATCGTTGCCATTCCATCATTTCCTTTGACAATGTCAAGTAATTTGGGCTTGTGAGGGCCCTTAAAACTCACCCATGTGGCCAAAACTTTAGTTTTGAGATTGTACCCTAATCCACTTATCTTCTCATCAGTATCAAACTCAGCAACAAATGTAGGGTCCTCTTGTTTTCTAACTTGGTCAAGCAAGAACAAATGTTTGAGAGTCAGCCCTGGAACAATGAGCATATCACTTTTCTGCACCATCTCTCTAGCCTCTTCCAAGGTACAATTGACCTCATCAAGATGCAATTCCTTGAGTGTTTGTTGAATAACCTCCTCATGTCTAGATTCTTCAATCCCCATCAATTTCAATCGCTTTATCTCCTCAAAATCTTTCATTTTCATTTGAATCCAAAAGTCCTTGACTTCTTGTTCTTCTTGTGTTTTGATAAATTCTTCATCTTCAACAAATTTGGCTGATATGTCTTCCCTTTCATTCATAAAAATCAATAGGTTCTTCACCTTCTGAAAGTTGATCCTTATATCCATGGACTTCCTCTTGAAATACTAATGTTGAGCCAAGTGATCTATCAACCTCTTCACCTTTACTAAGTGATTTGAGTGCACTAGCAGCTTCTTCAATATCCCCCTCTCCTTCCAAATCATCATAAGGGACTACGGTTACCTTCTCATCTTGTTTTTGCCTCTTTAGCTCTTTAGAGGGGAATAATTTGATGCATTCTCTGAATCTTAATCATGGATAATCAATTTTCTATGCCTTTTTGGAGGATTGGACTTAACCTCTTGTGATACACTGCTTGTAGCTTTTCCATATAGCTTCTCAAAATCTTTCAAACACAACTCCATCCTTAGTATTTCATGGGTTTGATCATGATGAAAACGTGGTTGCCCCTTATTATGGCTATCCTCTTCCAATTTCTTTAATAAGTTTCACTTTTTCCACCTTTACATAACATCTTGAGGATTCATGCAATTATGGGCAATATCTTCCACCATGTCAATTTGATGTTTAAATTATTTTATAAAAGATTTAATATAACCTTCAAAGTCATAGACCCTCTTACTTCCATCCTTTAGACAATATGCTTTCTTTAAATTATCCTGAACTTGTTCAAGGGAACCAGAACCCATAGACAATATATCATACCTGACTACATGGGGCAAGAAAGTCCCCTTCTTCCTTGGTCCATTCAGTTCCTTCTCAAACCACATCATCTGCCAAATAAATTCTAAAAAAACAACCCTTTCTGATACAAAGACTAGCAACTGGTGAGGGGGTTGCTTGCATCCATATACCCTAATGAGAGTATGATCATTCTTGAAGCTCAAATCAGCAAAATTATGAGTGTGACCCTTTTCTGGGTTGTATTCAAATGGTCTAAGAACTGCCCTTATCTTAAAAGGAATCCTTTCAACCTGAACCCCAAGTGCCCTGAATATCCACACAACAAAGGCATCACAAAATGCCTTGTAATCACAATCTTTTCTATTCTTGTCCCATATCCTACACCATAACTGAACTGGGAGTCATTTTCCCTGACCATCCACAGTAGTTATCTTCATCATGTCTCTAAACACATTTCTATTTTGGAAGAGTATTAAATGACACAGTAGAGAATACTTCTTAAAAGTTCTACTAGTATTCCAGTAAACCAATTGATTGTGCAAAATTATTTCAAGCCCACTAGCAATATCAAATTCCAGGTTAATGTTAGGGTTTTGTATCCTCATGGGCATTTACATTAAATCCACTGGCATTCTACTTCTATGGTTATCACCATAAAATTGACACCAACCATGATACATTTTCTAAAATAAATCCATAAATTCGAGTGTAGGAAACGGAGCCCTATCATTCATAGCCATTGGTCTGTTATCCTTGCCTCTTTTCCTGAAATAAGCTACCTCTCACAATCCAAAACTCTTTACCATCCTTTCATAATCCACCGGATATCCTTCCCTGTCAATCTTGGTAATTACCTACCTATTCAAGCCAAAGCATTCTCCAATGCATGATTTTGTGATGACCAAAATAGGGTTTATGTCAATTCCCCTGAATGTTCTGGTTTCTTTTTTATAATTACAGGCCAAGACCTCAATAAATTCTACAACTATAAACACATTTGGCACTATGACCTTTGCTAAGTCAAGATTCCAAGGGTTGGACCGAGGCACTTTCTCATTTCTATTATTGTAAAAATATCAGAAAAGGGATCTACTAGTGTGAGGAATGTCAACATCTCTACATTCTCCCCAAGCATCTTGAAACACTATTTTAGTTCTGGTATCTATGGACCCTGGTAATGCATCTAGAAGGGCTTTATGTAAAGGGACCTTGGGTTGTTCATTTTTTGCTACATCTTTCTTCTTCTTCCTAGACATTTTTCTTTTAAATGCAATTCGAGCAGTGGAGAAGAAGTGTAGTGTCGTAAATTGTACACCCTTGCTAGGGTGGTACAATTCCACACTTAGCTTAGCACTCGCCTTAGTGTGTTTGCATATTGCATTGTAATTTCCCTTTAAGCATTTAATCAATTAATTTAATTAAATCTAAAGTCATATTTCATCACTTCATACATCATAAAATTGGGCTCTTTACCCTAGGTGTGCCCCTTTCTATTTTATTCCTCCAATAAATCATTAAATCATAAACCCTAATTATGTCCTATTTCGACCTTTAAGGCCCAATTTCGCATATCATAACATCTCGAAATTAGCTGTAACTTTGGGATTCGCTCTAATATCATCATATCTAACGGCCCTAAAAAATCTGGTGAAAAGTTGGTTGGACCATGTGCACTTTGCACACGGTCCCCAACATTTTTCCCAAAATTTTGAGAGCATAATTCTATGATATTATAATGCTTAACCCCAAAATATTGGCGGGAAATTCAAATCCTAGGTTGGCCTAAAGACGAAATTAAGTCGAAATTAAGATCTAGGGTTTCATACATAAGAGTTATCTTTCTTCATTTGAAGGGATCGGATCTAAGAATCTAAGAGCAGGTTTTTGGAGCACAATGAGCCTTCTATGTAGTGAAAGAGAAGCCTATGTGGAGTCTTCAACAATATTCAACAACATTTCATCAAGCATTCATCATCAATTAAGAACCTTGAAGACATTCAAGAATAATAGGAGATCACGTACTAACGATTGGCTTGTACCCCTCCCTTAGGGGTTGGGTATGGTTTCATGTTATTTTCATGTCTTTGCATGAGTTTCATTACATCAATTTACATATTTGCATTCATGCTTTAGATCACTTTGCATCATTGTTTTAGAGCATTTACTTTGTCAATTATAAGCAATTAGGGTTTACTCTTTAGGGTTGCTCTAGATTGTTTTCTTTCATTTTAGGGTCTTGCACACACACAAGATTCTTGCACACATTATTTTACTATACAAATCAGTTATTTATGAAGGTGGAAATCACCAACACAGGGGTTTGACTGAGGTAAAACCCTACATAGCCACACAAACTCTCTCTTTTCAGTTGCAAGTGCAGAAACAGGTACCCGAAAGGAGTTTGAGATCAAAAAGAGGCATAAGTACCACTTAGAAGTCTCAAAATTGCTCAAAACTGTCAAGGACAGGGGCGTGGCGCCCTGGTCCTACCCAGGACAATGGCGTGGCACCCTAGTCCTGCCCAGGACAATAGCGTGGTGCCATGGTCCCCCTCAAAATCAGAGATTTTTGACAGGGTACAGGCTCAAGGTCTCATAATTGCATCCTCTAAGTTGCATCTTTCTATCAGGTTCTCAGGGACAGGGGCGTGGTGCCCTGGTCCTAGTCATGGTCAGTTTGGCTCATTTTTCAGCATCAGGTACACATCCAAATTCCTCCCCCTTTCATGCTTTCAGTATTTCAGTTTTAGATCTACAAGTTTGTTCAATTTCAGTTCATATATGCTTCATTGTTCATCTCCTAGTCTAGTTGATCAATCAAACCCTATTTTTCTCATCACATACAACAAGAGGAATATAAACCTTAAGAGATAATCCTTATCTCTCTCTTTCTCACAAGAAGTAGCCAAAGTGAGCTATCTCCCTAGGCTCTTTCATATTCCCAATGTGTTGGCTAAAGTGGGATTAGGTCCTAGTCACTCGGTCTCTCTTTTTCCCCTGCACATTTTGGTGAACCCAACGTGAATCCAATCTTCTTTGATTCTGATTTATGTTCTCAGATCTGAGTGTTTTTGCTATTTCAAATTCAAATTTACATTTACAAGTTTCAATTCCTTGCAAATTTAAAAAACTTAGAGGTCAATTTTGTTAAAACCCTAATATTTTTCAATTCAAAATTGAACTTCTGGATAGCTTAATTTGGATCATTAATTTCAAAATCTGATTTCATTTTCTAAATCAACATTTAGAGTGCTTGCATTGGTTAAAATTGAACATTTCCTTCTATTTTGCATATGTTATCATTTGAAAGAAGAAAATTGTTGTCATGATGCATTCAATTCATAAATGTGATAATGGGTTAGCTTCCCTTGCTTTAATTTTTCCATCTCTTAAAGAACCTCCTCCTACCTATGACAACATTTTAGTGCTTAAAAGAGTTGTTATCAACCCCTTCAAAACTCTCCCATGATCTAAGGATGAAGATTTGAGGAGTGATCTTGACAATTCTCCTAAAATGTGCACTTCCCACTAGCTATCTTAGAGGAAGAGGATGATATCATAAACACTTTTCTTAGTGTTACTTTACCTTATTTACATGATGCATCTCTAAGTGAAAAGGTATTGATGGACATTGACTGGTCTTCTCCTAAATTTGGTCTTACCGATGGGGGCATGTTAGTGCAACAAGAGGTTATGTTTAGCTCTGTTTGCAACGCCCAATTCCCTGCGACTTCTTACACTAGCTCGGCTCTCACTTTCGCACTTCTTCGACGCTCAATTTGCACTTCTGATGTGATTTAAATCGAATGCCAACTCCTTTAATTCAAGTTCACAGCATTTAATTCTTTTCAAGCCTCCACATGTGTGCATTGTCCACTTAAATATTGTTGACGCCATTTCGTAAACCCACTTTATTCATCCTTGCGAAATAGCGACCTTTTTGCCAATTTGCAAGTGGTAGTTGATGCCCTTCGTGAAATAGTGCTGAGTTCTCTATTTCGCAATCGTCCCTTTTGTCTTTCACGAAATGGTGATCTCTTTGCTATTTCACACTCCTCACTTTTGTCTTTCGTGAATTGGCAATGTCTTCTCTATTTCGCAATCCTCACTTTTGTATTTCGCGTAATGGCTTTGTTATTTCACACCCTTCATTTTTAGACTTCATGAAACATTGAAAGGTTTGCCATTTCACATCCTTTGTTTTTTTACTCTTGCGAAACAACAAATAGCATATGGACAGAGGTCCTCATTGATTGCACATTCTATCTTAAAAGTTGTTCTGAAGGCTTATGAGGTATGAATCATGTAAAAATATATAAGGATATGAACAAACCCATGGGATGGCTTTTGGGATAATTAGGATAAATATGCTTCACAACATTCACATTCCGATAAGTGGGAATAGACATTTTATCCAGGGTACTGTTGTGAAAAAAATTATAAGAAAACTTTTGTAGCTTCAACTTTTGTTAGAAATACAATGAGGGTTAGGGTTTATATCATGGTCAGGGTTAGCATTAGGGGTAGGGTTACAATGAGGGGTAGGGTTTATATCATGGTCAGAGTTAGGGTTTGGTTTAGATTTATTATTATGATTACGGTTAGGGTTTAGTGTTAAGATTTGAATATTTATAGTCATGGTTAGGGTTTAATGTCATGGTCAAAATTATGTACTTAGGGTTAGGGGTAGAATTATGGTTAGGGTTAGGGTTTGGATTATAATTATAATAGGTTTTGAGTTTACGAATAGGATTTTGGTTATCATTAAGGGTAGGGTTGGAATTACTATTAGGGTTCGGATCAGAATTATAATTAAGAGTAGGGTGAATATTTAGATTTGCAAGGGCTAGGGTTAGGGTCAAGGTTAGGATTAAGGTTAAGATTACCATTAGGATTGTGATTTGGTTTAGGTTTATGATTGTGATTGTCAAACCCCAACCATCAAACCAACCTCCAAGCCAATCAACATCATTATCATACCAACCTTAATTCTCTTACAAAACCATGTCATCTAAATGAACTTATCAATCATACTAGTCCAACTTATCCATGCCTCAAAGCTATCCAAAATATTCATAAACCTCATACTTATCAAATGGGTTTCTCCACGTTGATCCAATCTAGTTTACTTCATGAGACTATCATTCATTCCATATCATACCCTCCTCAAAATATAGTTGCATCTTGTTTTAAAAGAAAAAAATATCCCATTAGTAATATAATTTGTCAAAAATATATTTTCAAGGAAAAGAGTCAGGCCTACATGAACAAGGAATATTAAAATCTATATTGAACCACTAGGACCCCACATGACCCATTATGACACCATATTACCCCTTAGCACACCATACGACCCTTTTGGACCATATGATGTCTTAAGGGGTTGTATGGTGTCCTAAAGGGTCATATGGTGTTCTAATGCACGTGGCCCCATTAGGACCCCGCATGACCCCTAATGACACCATAAGACCCCTTAGCACACCATACAACCCCAAGTAGGACCATATGATATCCTAAAGCATCATATGGTGTCCTAAGGGTTCATATGGTGTCCTAGGGGGTCATATGGTGTCCTGAGGGGCAAGATGAACCATTATTACAATATAAAAAAGCAGTGACAATACTGCTTACAAAAATAAGTTTAGATCATCCCTTGAGAGCGAGCATCAGGTTCAAGGATGAAAATAATAAACCAGTATGCTCTCCCTTCCTCCATACCCCATCTCTCTCTCTCTCTCTCTCTCTCTCTCTCTCTCTCTCTCTCTCTCTCTCTCTCTCTCTCTCTCTCTCTCTCTCTCTCTCTCTAGTCTCTCCCTCCCCCCTCTATCTCCCTTCCCTTCCCATCCTCTCTCTCTTCCTCTCCCTCCCTATCTTACCACATCTCTCTCTCTCTCTCTCTCTCTCTCTCTCTCTCTCTCTCTCTCTCTCTCTCTCTCTCTCTCTCTCTCTCTCTCTCTCTCTCTCTCTCTAACGTAACCATAATTCTAACCCTCGCCCTAACCATATGCTAAACCTAAATCTTAACCCATATAACCATAATCTCAAAACTAATCATAAACCCTAACTCTAACCATAATGCAAATCCAAACCCTAACCCAAACCAAACCTTACCTCAAAGACTAACCATGATGTAAACGTCAATCATAACCATAATTTTAACCCTATCCTAGGTAACCCTAACCCTAACCATAATCATAAACCTAAACCAAATCATAATCCTAATGCTAATCTGAATATAAACCATGCATTATTATACATAATTCTGACCATGACATTAAACCATAACCATGACTATAAAGAAAATATTAACAATAAACCCTAACCATAATCATAATAAATGAGAATTCCTAGGGCCACCCATTTGTTATAAATTGCTTATAGCACTAAAATGTCCCACTTGTGAAGCATGCATTGAAGATCATAATTCGTATATGAAGAGCACATCTTGTTTAAAATGTCCATTTTAAAATAGACCCAAAATCATGAATTATTAAGAGCCTTCATGGCATAAGAAAAGATGCAATCATATCATCATATCCTTATCTACCACCTAGATACTTTGCACCATCTACTCTTGTTGACTTGGCATATATTTACATATTTATATCTATCTTATATTTAAGCTATGAAGAAGTTTATTCATGCAAACTAAAGAGATTACTTAGAGGAAATGTTGCATGATATTAGATGTTAGATCAAACTCTTTAATCAAAAGCCAACTAAAATGGATAAATAATATTACAACACATTAATTTAGTGAAATGTGCATATTATTCTAGAATGTCAGAGCAATTTCTAATGTAGCATTATTATTAGATTATTATTTGTAGGCCTTGATATCTTCTAGGAGGTGTTCAAATAAAGTGTTTTGTAGACATTTTGTGCTTCAATTTTACATAATAATTAAAATAAAGGAAAAGAATTAGACCCAAATTGTACTTTAAATTTGAAATTTAAAATTTTCTTTTGAAAGTATAAAAATGAACTTATAGTCTATTTGGCTTGTTATTTGAATCTTGCGCGCGCAGGAGCAGAGAGTTGGGGCTAAGGTACACTAGAAGGCATAATCCAGTTCTGTAAGCAATCCTAGCAAAACCCCCATTTGCATAATGACTACAAGGATCAATTGAAATACCAAGCCACCCACAAAGCATCCAGCCAGCCGAAAATTGAAAAATATTTCAAGCCACCCACAAAGCATCCAACCAGCTGAAAATTGAAAAATGGAGGGAGAAAGAGGACGAACCAATGCAAGTGCTAGCAAATCCACTGTAAGTATTGCATTCTATATTTTGGTTAAATCCCATTAATCTTCAAATCCATTATAAAATCCTTCCAATTTACTAAACATGGTTGAAATGGTAGTGTGATTTTTTACATTGAGTGGGTAGGGCTTATTGGGGTAGAAAATTGTGTTTTTTGCAAAACCTACAACAAGTGTTGTGCCTTATGAACCATTCATTATAGAGCCTTTTATCTCATCAATTAAATAACTTGACTACATAGAGATTACAAGATCCAAACTAAAAACACCTTGACTAATATTGCCCAACTATGGACAATAGGAGATTTCCAACAAAATATAAAAAGTATGAACATGGGGAAAAAAAATTGCAGTAGGGAGACAACTAATATCAAACCTAATTCAGCACCCTCTCGAGCTCTTCTCATGTAGTAATGTCGGACTCCTGAGATGAGGCGTCATTTGTTGGAAGAGGGAATGCAGAATGTGTTCCATGTGGATCTAACAAAGCATGCTCCCTAAGAACCCAGACTATATAAAACCTTGTCATTGCTATTATAGCCAGGGGCTCACCAATTTGGAGGGTGTGTTGTCAGACCCATTGAAGAAAGGGTTGTGGAGAAGCATATCCAAACCCATATATGAAGGAGAGAAAAACTGAATGTGGCACTGAATCAAAAAGAAAGAAATCCTTATTCAAAAAACCACCCCACCAGATATCTCCAGCAGAAATATCAATTTGTTTAACTGTAAATTGAGCTCTTCCCAAGTGAAAAGATAGGAGTGAACAAAGGCACCAATTATTAGCCTGGTATAGTCTTTTGAATGTGTGAGATCCATAACCACTGAAGCCAACCTTGAAGCCACCATGCTTAGAGTAGCCACTAGATGTGTCATAATCCATTCTTCGCCTATGACTGTCCTCACAGCCCCTTCGACACTTCCACACGGTATTGCAAATTTATCAAACATGCTCAATGGATGGACATTTGCGTAAAGACCCAAGTTTTGCATTCTCCTGCGAAGCTGGATTCTTGATGCCATAGTAATTTATTATGAAGGTAGACCACTCAAAATCGTAGAACGTTGTTTTTAATGAAGACCCCAGAGCCAGAACACTATGCAGAGATGAATTTAGCCTTTCCATTTTGTTAAAAACTTTTGAAATACATATATATAATTACACAACCGGTGAGGAAGGACATTGGAATTCCAGTAACTCGTGTAGAGTACCTTTGTACTCGTGTGGAGTAGCTCTATATGAAGTCCTTACTTTGTCCTCGGCTTCCACATTGGTAGCCTTTGCCTGCATCAAATTGAATGTTGAAATGATATTCATAATGTCAAACATAAGAATCCCCATTGTAAAGGATATGGATTATTTTTCAAATCCTTTGCCTCTTTTGAATAGACTATTGTCCTGGTTCTTGATTCACCACGTGTATTCCTATCTTTGGCCCGATGTCATGAAGTGATGCCTATGTGAAAAATATGCTCTTTTATTCCCATTTTTGAACATTGCAAGATGTTATTCTGAACGTGCGGTCCAACTAATTTGAGTCGGTTGTACAACCCGTATACAAGCCATTATTTCCAATTACATCATTGCATTGAATACTTCGCATCCACCTGAAGTGGCATTCCAAGTCATCGGAGTACGTTTTCAGTTGTGTCCTACATCATAAGCCCAACCTACTATATCTTTATCCACACAATGGTTAATAAAAAAGAAACCTATTTTTGGATAAGACATTTACATCTTGTCTCACTGATTTATTGCATAGAAGGTCTTTCCTGCGATCAACAACAATAAAATATATTAGTAAAATGATACTTAAACTTTGTAGAAATCGATCTTTAAGTGCTCCATTAAAATTTTGTCTTCGCGGAGCTCCCTTGATGAAAGAGTAATCTTTTTCTCTTCTTGATCACATCCCCTATTTGCCAAAATGTCTACCATCTTGTTGGCTTCTCTATAGCAATGCATAATCTGATATGAATCTAGACAAGAAAGCAACTCTCTTGCTTTCTGAATGATATAATATAACTGCCAATTGGGGGTTTGAGACTTGATCAAAGTTGTGATAATGATCTGATAATCCCCTTCAATTATAAGATTATTGACCTTATTTTTAATTCCTAATTTAACACCAAATAGAAAAGCCCTTGCTTCTGCCAAGTTGTTGGTTCGATTTGGTATCCTCCCATAGCCTGCTACCACCGCATGATCTTGTGGATCTTGAATGATACGAGATGACATACGTCGTAGCTTTATCAATGCCTTTTGAAACCAAATGAAATTCCATGAAAAATAACCGGCCAAGTTGAAGGGTGACGAAAACTAAGTCCATCTTCTAGGAAACCTCTACTAAGTCAATGATCTCTTGTAGATCCTCTTTGTCACCTTATAGTTATGCTCACCCACATCTTGATGGACCATGAAAAACCTCAAGGAATTTTTAGTAACTATCTCTTTCATTCAATGGAGTGCGGGTACCACCAAATAGGTATTTGTCAGATCTGTCTTCCTCGAGCGAGGAAAATTCAGAAAGAGAAGAGGAAAGGGATACTTGTAGTAGGTCTAAAAGAGGAAGATCAACTAGAGGTGAAAAGATTAGAAAAAAATTCTGTAAACGCATAAAAAAAAATTATTGATGAAGGGGGTTCATGTTCTTATGATGATTAGAGCATAGGCGACAGCGAGGTTCCCTTGAGGTACAAACATCTATGGAAACAATGGGTACCCAAGGAACTTCCTCCAATAAACACTGATTTTTGTGTCAACGAGAGGATATATTGCATAGCACCATCGTCATTACATGGTTTGGGCCTATTTTGCATGGATGGCATAAAGTTTTGTTACGGAAGAGTTACTGAATTGATAGATTATGTCGAACCTTGTTACAATTACAAAGATTGGATGCAGCTGGTTCGATATACATGAAGTATGCATAGGTATGCACTGTCAAAAAATTATATATAGCTAAAAGATAAGGATCAAAATAAAGGAGTGGCTATGTACATTGATGGAAGGCCAAAAGCATCAGGGAATATTGCAGGGTTTATAAACAATACATGACCTGGGTCAACAAATAAGCAACCCAATTGCATTTTTGAGGCGCACGAGGGAAACTGTGTATTCATATGTGCAATAAAATCAATAACTACAGGGAAAGAGTTTCTAATTGATTACAATTTGAATCTCATAGATACAAACGCAGTTAATGTGAGGGTGGTACATACTATATACCATTTTACCCAACCTCCAATTAATGACTCCAATATACCATTTTATTATTATGTTGTTTTTCGTAAGTTTATTAGTTTCATTTCGCTAATGTTTTTTTATATTTAATTTTTGTCACAGTGGGACATTGATCATACGGCTAAGGCTTCAGCCCAGAGCACAGATTGTGATGCATCTTCAGGCGCTTCTACCCGATAGGTTTATCTCATTGTTTCATGTTACTGTCTCCAATTAGGACTGTCAATTCCTTGCTTTCATTACCTAATCATATTTCAATTTTGATGACAATCTTTCATAAAGAAAACACAATTGGGAGTGAATCCTATTGTCTTGGAGCCTTCAAGGCTTTCATACTACAACTCAATCCACACTTAATGACCATGTTAATTTCGATAATGTTTTTAATATTATTCTTGAAGACGGATGATCGGGGAAAGGCACCAGCATTAGAGGAGAGCATCCATAGGGAGGTGCATACACTATTATGCGATGATGGCATCGCATATTCCGCAAACCCTCTGGATATGATAAGGAAGACCCAAAAAAATGTAATGAATAATTCCTTCAATTATTATTCATAGTGCCTCAAACATATGAGATAAGAGAAAGGGTTAAAATATTGACTGAGAGAGCATGAAACTTGCAGCTAAGCTGGCGTGAGATCTTTAATTATAACATAAGTTCATTCATGGTTTTATATTTTGTACTCTTTTATGTCATGAACTAAAATATGAGTTGTTTTTACTGGATTTTTTGCATCCTCATGATGTTGTTGGCCATGATCAAGGTATTGCAGGTGCTACCCGGGGAGTAGGTGTTGGTTCAATTGTTGATCTCGATCTTCTTGTGCATGCACCACATCATCCGACCCCATCATCCATTCATATATTGTCGCCTGAAATGTCAGAAACACATAGCATGCAGGCATCACATACTACACCCTCTGGCAGTGAACAAATGCCCGAACATGTGTTAGGACATGTACTTGGGGATGCAGAGGCCACTAGTACTGGTGATGTTTTAGCAGCATTTCCTAGATCTTCTCGTATTACTAATGCGGGAACATTTCCGGTCACATTTGTGGTGACCTAGGATTTCATTCCCATAAAGATAGAGAAGGTCCCAGGTACTTTAAAATGTTTTAATTATTATTATATATAATCCATTTGAAATTTACTTATTGATCATTCTTTTTAGACTAATGATCCCATGATCTTTTTGCAGGAAATGATGTTTTTTATAAACATCTAAATGATATTACATGGGAGATCTTTGGGCCCACCATACGTACACGATGGAATGCCCAAAATCAATATTTAAAAGTTGAGCTCATTAACCATTTAGTTGTGTTGTTCGGTAATAACACATTCAACTGAACCAAGGTCCTTAAGAAAGATGGTACTTATCTAAATTATGTGAGGGACCAATATAGGTCACATTTAGAGAAGAACAAAAAATACGAGTGTCCCCCCATGATTTCAGAGAGGGAGTGGAAGGACCTAGTGTCAAATGAAAAGGAGAAGGCTGAAAAGAAAAAAGGAAAGACACCAACGGGCTAAGGAAGGTATGTGATACTATCAACAATGTAATTATATACTGATCACTCTTTCTTTTTACATAATCTAACATATTTCAAACTTTTCATAGATTGTCCGACACATCGAAGGCAACAAAGGCAAGAGTAGAAAAACATGGGCAGCACAAACTTGGTTGTGGTGGTTATATGAAATTAGTTGCACGAATTGTAAGTATCAATAAATGAAATATAACATCCAATAATACATTGCAAGCAATTTTGGTTTTTTCACACCATATAAGCAAAATTGATGACCTTATGCAAAAATGCAGGGCTTTGAATTCAAGAGAGTGCCCATAGAAGATGACCTGAAGATTGCCTTCCAGCAAGGCTATGTAGCTATGGTTGAATGCCTAAGACTCTTGACAGGGCAAACACAAGCTTCCACTGCATCTGACGCGCAAATAAATAAAATCAATGAAGTTTATTTTAAATTGAATACTTGTGTAATCTATTCAATATTAATTTACACCATAAAGTAATTATGTGCCTATTTATTTTAAACAGGCAAGCAATGATAATACTACACATGACATTGGAATGCAGCTTGGTGAGAGTGGAGCACAACCTACAGATGAGGGTCATGGTCATGTGCATCCTGATACTAGATGTATTCATGTGCTATACAAAACGCATTATAGATTAATACAATTAAACATCTTTAATTGCAATTGATTTATTAATTAATGTAACCTTTCGTGTTTCAACTTTAGAGCATGTAGAGTGTAATCAACACGTTGAGCATGATCGGGCTAGACGAGATTAGGAACATGATGTGGCCCCATCAGGTAAAGAGGACCGCTCTAATGTTATTTTAAACATTTTTAATTGCAATTGGGTGTGTTAATTAATGTAAGCTTTCATGTTTCAACTGTAGAGGATTTAGAGGGTGTTCAGCATGTTGAACATGAGGATATAAGACAAGATCATGAACATGATGTGGCCCCATCAAGTAAAGAGCACCACTCTAATGTTATTTTAAACATTTTTAATTGCAATTTGTGTATTAATTAATGTAACCTTTCGTGTTTCAACTCCAGAGGATTTAGAGGGTGTTTAGCATGTTGAGTGTGAGGATATAAGACAATATCAGAAACACGATGTGGCCCCATCAAGTAAAGAGAACCACTCTAATGTTCTTTTAATTAATGAAATAATTGGAACAACAATAATAAAACATATCAATTTAACATTTATTTGTTATTGCAGTAGACCCCCCCCTTGCAGCGGCCTCCACGTCGCGAGTACACGACTAGGAATACATTAAGATCATGAGCATGGGGCATAACAACTGAAGGGGGGATAGATGATTTAGAAAACGATGTTCTACTTCATCTCTATTTAGCTTTAAAAAAGAAACAAACAAAAAAAGTGATTGTAATCGTATTATGACAACCTGCATATTTTTGATAATATGTAAAAACTAAAACAATGAATGTTATATGTTAATGAATGAATATGAATATGTTAATGAATGAATGTTATATGTTATTAATGGATGAATGAATGTGTGTTATATGTTATATTTTATTAATGAATGAATGAATGAATGTTATATGTTTTTAATGGATGAATGAATGATTAATGTTATATGATCAGGTATGGGGAATTGAGAGTGATGTGAAGGGGAATTGGGAATGAAACCCATTTGTTATGATTGTCCTAAGTATTTATGACTGTTACAGGACGACAACATTGTTACTATAGCAATATGTGGGGTTAGTTCCAAGCAAAGATTAACAATCAAAGACCCTAGCGTAGAAAGCATTATTTTCCTTTCTCTGTATTTGTGTGCCTTTTGTGAAGAAGTTCAAAGGATGTTTTGATTTTCATTAAGGATCTTTGTCACAAAAAAACAGTTTTGAATGTCAAACTCAAAGAATATATAGTGAGTAAGAGCTCATAGGGCACTATTTTCTATATAGACCAAAGGTATATGGGACGATTAAAGCAGTAAAACTTGTGAAGGCATATCCTCTATACAAAACATTCATCGGCAAAGGATAGAGTTTCAAAGCAAATGTAGTAACCTAGACCAAAAGAAGTAATTGTAGGTTGTGACAGTCATAGGAGTTCTAGATCAAGCCTTAAGAGGGCAGTGCTATATATAGTTATGATAGGAAAACGGTGAGGTTAAAGGTATTAATAAAGCTTGAGGTCAAAGGTCACTTCATTTCCTAAGCATGAGGATAAAGAGGTAACATGAGTGAGAAATAAGGCATGGTTGTAGCTCAACAAAAGCATACAAAGCCTCTTCAACTAATGATAGAGCAAAGAACAACAATATATCTCATTGTGTAAGGAATGGTCTTTTGATTGTTCTTAATTGGCACATTCAATATATTTTGACACAAGTTTGGGTTGTCTTGGATTCCTTTGAATCATACAGTATCTCACACACATATAGAGAAGGCAATGTGTTAGCTAATAGCCTAGCAAATATGGGGTGCAATAACATACAAGTAGACTCGACAATTGATGGCATTGACTTAAAACTATTTCCTCACCTGGAAAAAATTATGGAGGAATTGTGTATAACAAAGACGGGAAATTAACAAGTGATATATCTTATGAATGTTAGCAAACTTTATCATAAATGTTGCTCTCACGGGAATGGAAATTATCAAGGATGATCATCATTATATTGCAAGATTTAAATCTTGCATTCTTTTTATTGATAATAAGAGCAATTATAATCGAAAAGGGGAAAAGATGTATGTGTACTTATATTCATCAAAGTTCTAAGAATACATGTTTTATGCACCTTGTTTCAAATGTAGCAAATTTCATCTTCTTCAGACGAAGGTGAAATTCAAACAACTCATTGGTGCTCATGTTGTCATTTGGCATATATGGAGTATATGTCGTGCAACTACAGGGTGAATGTTTCAGTTCAACACTGGGAAATGCCTTTCACAGACCATATTTCAGATGAAATCCTAGGGCAATTGTTTAAAGTTCACAATTCTCAAGTTAGGAAATGTGTGAAGCGACTAATTGGGAAAGAAATTATATTCCCACATGCAAGAAGAATCATTTCCCCTTCTCAGTTTCTTTCTATCTTTTCATCAAATGCCCTAGATTTGCTTCAATCATTTGATTCCCTTGAGCTAATTACAAGTAGGGTTGTACGAGAAGAATTCATCCCTGGTAACATGTAGTGCCCCTTCCCTAATTAGACTCTTTTAAACCAATTTGACGTTGGTTGGTTTTTTAGTGGCTTCTTGGATGGTTGATATACCATGTTGTGATGTTATATTCAGGTATTATTATATGATGCGTTATGCTTTGATTTAAGTTTCAGTGTATGATGTTACGCATTATTTCCTTACAGATGGTTAAATGCTATTATATTGGAATACTGACATGGACTAACACATTTATTTTATGCATGTGATGTGTTATATACATATTTCATGTTTGTAAGTGTATGGGGTGCGAGGAGATGATTTTCCTTCACTCATTTTGTTGAGACGGGGAACGTCACGATTCTCCTTCATCGGTGTTCCTATTGTGCTTGTATATATATATATATATATATGCATGTGAGGTTCGTTGATGCATGAAATTGCAAGTACAAGTACCATGTAGGTACGAGGTATCGTCTCCACCTGACTTCACAGGTCTGAGCGTGCCTTATTGATCGAAGGAGATAGTTGTAAGGCCCTACAATTACCCTAGTCATGCTCAATAGTGAGCATTGTCAGTTGTCTGTGAGTTACCTATGTATGGTATGTGGGTCATGTGTTTATCTGGTTTTCTTGAGTGACGTGTTATGCGTTTGTGAAATTAACTATTAAATCTTAAGTCTTTAATTAGTTAAATGTGTTTATTATGCATTCGTAAATAAAAGGGGATTAAATTAAATAGGATCCCTTTGTGTGATTAATCAATAAATCAAATTGTTTAATTCATATTCTAGAAAGTTGGATTAATTTTCAAAATTGTGAATTAAATCACTTGAATGCATTTTGGAAAAAAAAGTTAAATAGAAATTGAAAAAAAAAAAAAAAAAAATCTTCCCTCATTAACGTTTGGTAATAGAATTTTTAAGTTTTAATTTATTTGGAAAGTGAATATTTGGAGAGCAAAGACATTTTTGAATATTAACTTTATTGGAAATGATTTGATTGGTAAAAAATAATAATTCCAACCTAAAATAGATTTTTAGGTCAAAAAATTTCCTTTTAACCTATATTTTTAATGAAATTTGGGGAGGTTGTTTTTTATGTTTTGTATTAAAAATTTTGCGGGGGCATCTTTGTTTGAAGAAATTCTTTAGTTGTAGGTTGGGCTCTTCTTCAAATTACTTCCAGGATTGCTTTTAGAGGTTGGTTTATTGGTTAGTTCTTTTGTTTTTGAAAACATTTATTTGATTTGAAAGAAATTTGTGTTTGTGTTTTGAAAAATCATTTAAATTTGTGGAATAAGGAAGAGTAGCGATTAAATTTCAAATTTAGATCCTCCTTGATTTCATTTTCCAATCTCCAAATCAATTTCTTATTTGTTCAAAATTGGTTTCAAAATTGAAATTGGGTGTGGTTGTTCAAAGTGGGTTTTGTTAAAAAATTTATATGAATGCTTTCAATTCTGGTTTTAAAAATGAGAAATTTGGATTATATATGGTAAAATTGGAGTGGGGAATGTTTGAAAATTGTTGAAATTCACCGCTGTATGGGGTTATGCTAGTAAATTTTTCCAAATTTTAGTTTTCTGGGACTGGTTATTTTTAAAAAAGAAATGGTAATCAGTTCTGTGATTTTTACCAAAACTTCATTGTTTTATTATTTAAATAAATATATATATCAAAAAAAAATTATTCTCTGTCATTTCTCAAAAAAATTCTGAGTTTGGGTGTCCAAAGGGGGGGAATTGTTTTTAAATTTTTTTTAAAAAATTATTAAAAAAAATTTAAAATTGGGGGGAAGGTTATTGCCGAGCCATGGCACTTGACCCATGGTTGGGAAGTCGTGGCTTTCCCAAGCCATAGGGAGTGGCCATGGTTGTGGAGGTCATGTCGTGGTCTCCACATAGCCATGGTTGTGGAGACCACGTCGGCTATGTGGAGACCACGACATGGTCCCCACAGCAGCCCGCCTCCCTTTGGGAAAGGAAGGCCCACGTGGAAGTCGACGTGGGTGGGCTTTGTTTTATACAACTAAAAATAAATAAAGAATAAAGTTTTTATTTTATTATTTTTTAAAAAGTTTTTAATATTTAATTTTTTTAAAAAAATTATATATATTTATTTATTTAGTTTTGTATTTTTTTTATGCATGGAAAAAATGTATTTTGTTTGGGAAAGATTAAATTAGATTTTTATTTTTATTTTTTATTTTTTTTTAAAAGAAAAGAAAAAGATTTGTAGGATTCCAGAGACTGTGAAACATTTTTTTTTTACTGTCATTTTGCAAAGGAAATCTAGAACTTGTTTGGTCTAAATCTAGATGCTAATTGTGTTGAAATCATTAATGTTGTTTTAGGCTACATTAAGGGCTGTAGGAAAACTGTAAATATCTTCTGGTCTTGTTTATCTTTAGAAATTCTTTGGCTCATTTGGAAATATTGTAATGATGATGTCTTTAATAACAGCACCATGCACCTCACTGAGTCTCTTAGGAGACTCATCTTTCATACTGTCTCAATGCAGGTCACTGTAGTTATAAAGCTAGATTCAGATAAGTTTGATAAATGGATAAAGGAGGGCGCCACCACTGTCTACATCAGAGAGCTATCCCACGGATTCACATGGGAAAGAGATGAACCAGGAAAGGCGGCTTTTGAGCAGGCACTGATGGCCTTCATGAAACAGATGGACCATAGACAACTGCATATGGAGATTTCTCGGGAGGAAGCTGATCTGATACACCTGAACACCTCACATCCTCACAAGCAAGACATTCTTGACGGTCGTATGGAAGTATGGCAAGATGGAGATATGGGCTGGGTGGCTTGGATCCTACCAGTGGGACCCAACTCTTCTCCAGACTCTGAAATTTCTTACTCATAGTATGTTATGTCTCTTTATTTTGATCTTTTTGCTCATATATTATGGTGTAAGTTTTGTAATCATCTCCCCTTATGTGGTGTTACTCTGGAACTATAATTCTCAGTCAACTCTGGTAATATGTCTCTTTTTGATGGTTGCACCCTCCTATGGTTCCCTGATGTAGATATTCTCAGTCAGTTCTGGTGATATGTAATGACTCTATTATATTTAATCCAAAAAAAAAATGATTATTTTATTTTAAAAATTGAATAATATATTATTGGAGAAATTTGGAAATTAAATAATATGTATTTGGGGAAATTTTGAAATTAGAAAATTAAAGAAAGATATAATTGGAAATTTAATGATATTGTCATTTTAGTGAAATATTGATTTTGGACGAATAAATACATATATTAATTTATTTATTTTATATGTATAGTTCAAATGCATAAATGTATATTTCAGTGTTTGATTTATGGTGATTTTTCAAAAGTAGTATTTTGAAAATTCAGATGGATTAGAAAACTTTGGCCAAATTGTATGTTAAACGAAATGGAAAAATTAACGTCATATTAGAATAGCAAAGATGTGTATTTTCACTTACTGTATTCACATTTGCTTTCGAAAATGGCAAGTCCTTGGATATGTGTTTTAGTTGTTTCATGAGGTTGTTATCATATCTGGTCATGTCTCTAGTCAGAGAATCATCAATTGTTAATTGTGGGCAAGGGCTTGTTTGGCCAAGTGATTTTCTATTGCTTTGAACTCCGTATACTATTTCATGTGTATACCTTGGTTTTGGGAGTTCACCTGATTTTTGGTTAAGTGTCATATGGGAGAGTGCCTTTCGAGTGGGGGGCGTGCCCAAAGTGGCGAGAAAAACAACCCATCGAAAGTTTGTCTAAATAAGTGATAACTTAATAATATATTAGGGGGATTCGTAGATGAAACATTAAGTAAGATAATTGTACCTCGCTCATGGTTGAGTGCTAGTACAGACTCGGGATGCAGCGAGAAGGCCTGGAATGGAAAACCAACAACCTTGTCCTCACGAAAGGATTGTTTGGGTCCACATGAGACTTGGATGGGACTGGGGGTTCGGGAGAGGTTACCAAGATAATCCATGATGGGGGTCGGGACCTATGGAGGCCTTCCAGGATAACCATACCAAGCTATGTGATGACACTCTTCCCTTATGTTCATTAGTGTGCAGTTTTTGTTGATCTTGCTTGGAGCACTTTTGTGGGAGTCATATCTGTTTGTTTATGCTTTTTGTGAGTGCCTGATATTCATGTTAGATCATGTGACACTTATGATGGATTGCGAGGATTTAGTTTCGTTGGTGCTCTAATTGTTCTCATGTTTACTCCATATCATGTTTCAGATGGATCCTCTTTCTTCTTCTTGGATCATTCATGTATCTCTTGGACCCTATGTGGTCATATGTATTATTTGATTTTGTACGCCTTGATGGCAGGATGTAATTGATGTGAACCTTATGTAATTTTTATCTTTTATTTAATAGAATGGTCTTGCACTTGAAGCAGACCCGGAGATGTAGCCCATTAGGGGTGAACTCCAATATCAATTGGTGTTGTATGATGTATGTGCTCATCTAGTTCCTTTTAATTTTAGATGTATGTATGGTATTATGGTTTAAAAGTATGATGTAATTTAGGTGATATTAATCTTAATTGTACGTATGAAGTTATTATTTAAATGCAATAGTATGGATTATGATGAATATAGCTTTAGTGATGTAATGTAACCAAAAGCAGTTGTATATATTCAATCGTGTGAGTTTAATCTCTTATGAAATTTTATAGCTATGTTCATGTGGTAATCATTCTATCATGAGTAGGTTAATCAATCTCATTATTAGTTGGATTAATACACCTTAATGTTCATTGGATTAATCGAGTAATCTTCGTTGGAAACCCTTTAGGTGTTTAAGTTAAGTCTTCCGCTTGTGCAAATGTTATTACAATATTTAATTAATACATCTTTTAGATCTTTAATGTAAAAAAAAAATTATTTGCACTCTTTTCGAGAGTTTTAGTTGAATCCTTTAGGGTTTCTTGGCGGGACATTACATAACAAATTATTGCATGTGGTCCAACATTATGATCTTTGGAGAGGGCAAGAGCATATTGGGGGTCTTCTTCCATGTCATTTTCTCCTCAATGGTCATGCTTATATCTCAGTGTATGACAATATTAAACATACTTTGGAAATGCAGAGTATTAGGTTCATTCAGCAAGAATTTGATAGACACGGCAGGGTCATTGGACAAGATGTGATAGAAAGAGTTTATAAAAAAGCCAATTCTCTCTTATTCTTGTTATGCCATGATAATGCGGACTCTGCCCCTGCTCAGCATAATCCGGCTACTCATAATCCTCTTGCTCAGGATAATGTTTCTCCATCCCAAGGTGCTCAAGGTCCTCATGATCATGACAACATTTAGCCTCCAATCTTGGACTTGAACAACCCTCCAAGAACGGGGAATATCGATGATTTACAAATAGCCAGCAACTCAAAAATGTCACCTACACAACAAGTTGGGTTCACTCAAGAGAAGCAAGATGAAAATGAAGTTGACATGTAAGCCATAGAAGAATGAGGATAATTATAATAAATGCTTTTTTGTGCGGGATATATGTGAAGACTATTTTGTTATTGCATCCTCTACAATTTTATTAACTTCATCCATTTGATATACTAGTCATTTTGTTTTGTATAGAATCACTATGTGATTTTGGCCAATTGAACTACTTTGGTCATGTATTCTCTTTGAACCAAACTTTGTAATCTATTATATTATATTAATATATTCTATTATTATATTTTTGCAATAGCATTCATTTGAATGAATTTATTTTTTTTAAACAGAGCGTTTTTGTCATAATTTCAACAAACACATACCAACGAACCCCTTAAATCATCAGACGAAGTTGTTTTATGCACAACAAAATTTTCTTCGTAAAGTCTTGTTACACAACGTCGAAATTGTGACGAACAACCACAAATTCCAACGAGTGCACTATATGCACGACGACATTTTCGTCACAATGACATGCTCAATATTGTCGTATTTGTGATGATATACTAAAAAATGTTTGATGAATTCATTGTATGTGCGATGATGTTTACATCATAATATACACTCTACATTGTCAAAATTACGACAGACTTTTGGCACTTTTTCGACACTCGATAAGAGACATTTTGCAATATTTGTGGTTTTTTTTCATCGCAAGATGGACGAAGTTTCCATCACTTTTCTGACGTAAACCAGTCGCATTTTTGGTGGCATTTTCCGACAATTCTATGTTGGGGTTTCAATGAATTATGGCAGTCAGAAAACCGACAAATTTTTTTTTAGGCCTTTCATCAATAATCTGACAAAATTTTGTCGAAGTTTCAACAAACATTCATCGGAAATTGGTGCCAAATACAATAGTGGAAGATTAGTTTGTTCACAAACTATGACCCAAGATCAACAAGCAGTTGCTTTATACCAACAACAATCACAACCAATGATGCAATATCAATAGGTGAGAAGTCAATACCAACCACTACAACAACTAATTCTTCAATATGTTGGACAAACGCAACAAATGGCACAACAACAACCAATAGTCCAACAATTTCAACTAGCACAATAATATGTGTTTCAATACCAAGAATAGGTGAAACAAGTTCCCCAATTCCAACAAGTTGTTCAACCAAGTGCATAGCAACAAACAAATGCATATTATCAATCAACAACACAATTCTAACAATACAAACAACAACAACAACATCCTTAACAAACAATGAAATTACAACAACCAATTCAACATACAACACAATACCAACCCCAAATGCAATCAAATGTTTAATATCAGTAACCAATTTAACCCACAATGTAGTACCAATAGTCGCGACAAACAAATCATTGTTAGCACACTACATCGACACAATATTGAGATCCATCTCAAAACATATCAATGGAAAACACCTCGAGAACAATAATTTCAGAATATCATGATCGAAAATCATTTGGAGGCACGATATATCGGCAACAAGGTCACCCATGTATGAACGAGGAACCTCCAAGACAAGGACCTTCAAATATGACCCAACAAATTGAAAAACTAGTGTGACAAGTAGAAGCATTGTAGAATACAATATGTCACTGAGAGGGGGGATGAATCAATGATTTCAAACAAACTCAGGTAGTGTGTGTGTGTGTGTGTGTGTGTGTGTGACCAGTAACAATGAGAACACTAATAATCAATCATACACAAAAGACACACCACATAACACCAGTTATACGAGGAAAACCCAAAGTGGGAAAAACCTCGGTGAGAAAAGTTGTTAGAGTCTACTGCTCCAATCCAGCCTCACAATGAAACAACAATATTACAATGATTTAGGGCACCAACCCCTGTACCGAGCACCAACTCAATGAAATACAATGAAATACAAACTTATTACAATGAAAGCACCTTGTTACAAGTGAGTTTTGTAACACCTATTCAATTTCTCTCTATAGGTTCAACTCTCATTTACCGGTTCAACCCTTCTTTGTCGGATTTCAATCCTCTCTATCTGATTTCTCTTTTGCTCTGCTTTTGCCTTGTCTGATCTCCTCTGTCACTCACACTTCACTGCTTCAATCTCTGTTGCCTCTTTACTGGTACGAACACCACTGGTTCACATCACTATTATACTCAATAATAGTTTACTGGTTAAACCCCTGTTAAACCTCTTACTGGTTATACCTTTCTTGTTGGTTCTCCTTCAGATTCTCAGTTGCTTCACTCTTCTCAGTCTGATTAACTCTCTGTTTGCACAAGCTCACTCTTCTCCTGCAACTGGCATCATCATCACCAATCTTTTGTCTCCATATTTATATTCAAGTTCTCTCACCAAACCATGAATTCAAACTTGGCTCGCTAGGGTTTCTTCTACTGACCACAAACCATATCAAATCACATTAGATCTCTTCTCCAAGATTTGACAACCTGCTACAAATCAGGCCTCACCACCATTTTCATTCCTTCTAGAACACGTTTGATATACTTAGCAACCTATGACCTCTCTGTCGACTTTGCTTTCTGGATCAATCACCATAAATGAATTCGTGGTCCACTTCACCAAATTTGATCTGCACCTTGATAACCTGCAACGATCGTTGCATCACAGATCTTTGTCATTTGGTCTGCTTCAAGCCGCAAACCCCTGCACTCTACTTGTGATTCTTGCAGTTAGCATTAAATGTCTAACCAATCACCAACTACCTCACCGACAATGCACGGTTCATTTTCAACTCACATTTGCCACCTGGAGTCCACGTGTTCTCCGTCGACATCCAACTCAGCTCACTGTATCAATTCAGACTTAGTCACCAACCATAAAACACACTACCAGTTTTTGTCGTATGCTACCGGTCTTCTTTTTGTAACGGTCATGCAATGACCGGTCAACCCTTGTATCATCTCTTCACTATTATGTCGGCTACTTCAAGCAAACTTGGATTTCTCTCAGGCCTACATTCACACTCTATGTGATCCGACAATCATTCACTCTATTAGTTTGTCTTTTGCTTATTCATACATGCTCACCAGTGGCCGTATTTACCAGTTGATACTACACCTTCCTACATACTGGTAGCCATCCACACTAGTGAATACATATCGGTTGACATCAATTACAATACAATGCCAACAAGCATTACAAACCAAAGGGACCAAAAAGGGTTATGCACAACAAGATATATGCCCTAATCCGTTCAACAAAAGTTTGTATACGTCCCCCTTTCCTAAGAATTTTAATGTACCAAAGTTTGATAAGTGCAAAGGAAAAGGAGACCCTAAAGATCATATTAGGGAATTTTATGCATCATACATGGAGGTTCATTATGATGAAAAATACCTTATGCACCTTTTCCCTCGAAGTCTCTCAAGACAAGTAATGGATTGGTATGCTCGAACTTGGGAATAAAAAGTCATGGAATGAACTAGCTTAAAAGTTAATCAGCCATTTCACTTTCAACATTGACAATGAGGTCACCATGACAGACATGCACCATAAAGGAAAACAATTGATAATTATTCATGATATTTTTACAACGATGGTGCAACCTAGTTAGTCAATACCCTTTTGACATTCCTAAAGATAAACAAGTCAACTTCTTCATCGAGAATCTAGTTCCAGAATTAATGTAAGAATTGAAAATCAAAAGTCCCAACACAATTGACAAACTTATTGGGAAGGGTACAAACATTGAAAAATCTCTCATTCAAAAAGGCATTATTAATATTTACAAAAACAACAACAACAATCCTAGCATTTCAAATGATAAGAGCAAGTTCTAGTCTTGAAATTGAAATGTCACAAATGATGCAGTTGTGGATGCAAGAACGGTCTATAATGCACAAGCCAAGATCAATCTCAAAGGACCAACAGGGTCGAACACCCAAGCACCTAGCCAACCTCAACAATAGAACCAAACAACGAATAAAATTCAACAAAACCAGTAAAGTAGACCCCCGAGACCAAGAGATGCACCTCCCAAACAAGTTACACCATTGGGAGAACCTATTGAATCAGATTTGAAACAATCACTACAATCAAATTTTATCCAATTGCCTTAGATAAGTAATGAACTCGTAGTCAAACCTGAATGGTGGAATGATAATGCCTATTGTGAATATCGTCATACAAAAGGGCATAAAAGTACTTCTTGTTATCATTTAAAACACCTTATACAAGACCTAATTGATCAACTCATAATTAAAGTGGAACCTCCTATAGGATCATCCAATGTTGATCATACAATTTTCAAGACTCCATTACTTGGCCATGGAAAAGGAAAGTCTCTAGTCCTAGCTCTAAGCCTAATGATAATGTAAATTATACCAAAATAGCTCATGAATACACAATAAGTTGCATCCAAATGGCAGATTGTTATATGTCTAGTATCAAAGAGAAAAATAACTAGTGCAGTAGTCACTTGACAATCCAAAATCACTTTGAAAGGAGCCCCCCAAAGCCACAAGTGACTAGTCAATACAACCTCCTTGATTATTTAAGTAAAACACCAATATAAATTTCCATTCTTGAGTTACTGCGAATGTCCCCTACCCAAAGAGTTGTCCTAGGTAAAGCTTTGCAAGAGTTCATGATTCCAACAAACATAAATATTGATCAGTTAAGGCCATGATAGGTCATCTTGCTACCTCTCAACATGCTGCCTTCACTAAGAATGATGTCCCTCACGATGAACCCAATCATAATGATCCATCATATTTGGAAGAGTCTTTGTCCATAATTACAAAATGATACGAGTTTTGATAGAAGATAGAGCATGGCTAAATATTTGCACCTTAAGAATTGTAATAGCTCTTGGATAATTTGAAAAGGATATAGATTCTTCTAGGAGAATAACAATAATGGCCTATGATGACGCAAAACATCCCTCCAAGGGAGCCATTATATTACCCATTCAAGTTGATCCTGTTACAGAAAAACATATTGCTACAAGTTTTGGACCTTGATCTACCCTATAACATGATTGTTGGTCGTCCCTAGATCCATGCAATGAGGGCAGTATCATCAACTTATCGCTAGTGTCTGAAGTTCCCTTACAATGGAACAAAGGTTACTATTCCCAGAGATCCTAATCCTTTTCAATTATGTGCTAAGCTAAAAGGGACTCCCCAACAACGAGTGCCAGTTAATAGAGAAGCACTATCATCTAGCTCCTCTCAATCTATGGACCCTTTGACATTGGTGAAATTAGCAAAAGGTAAGCTTAAGATCCAAGATCAAGGACGTGGAGAATATACCATGGCTCAATCATTTTATAGTGGTAAGTTAACTACTTCCTCGAAATCTTATGGGAAACCACATCTTTTGTAGATTGAAGAAAAGGTTGTCATTCAATACAAACCCCCACCACATTTTCAAAGTGGGGTGAATTGAATAAAGAAAGAATTGAAGAGGGCCTATCTGATTGGATCTACAAAGATGGACATACCACCTATGCAATTACCTCTTAAAAAACATGGAAAAGGTTTCACTATCATGCAAAAAAAATGATATGATGGGCACAATGGTCTTGACGCACAAAAATAAGGTATCATAGAACCAATCATACCAAAAGCATAGCCTCAGAAAAGAACACTTGAATTTGTACCATTACGAATTGGCTTCTCTAATACTAAGTTAACCTTATGTGAAAAAGGGAGCACCTCTAACGATGATATGACACCTAAGGAGAACCATATTGAAACCTATTCCAATAAGTGAGAATGGGATTCTTATTCCTCTAGTTTTTATGCCCTTGACAACGTATTCATTGACCTTGATAATTTACCCCTTGAAGACAAACATATAGACATTCCTCCTCTCATATAAACCTATCTTCAACCTTGGATCCAAGACATTTGGGATCCTGAGACATTATCGAAAGAAAGCAATAGCATAAACAATGAAACAAATTCCGATGAAATATTTTTCATTACCATAACCTTTGCAACCCAATACTTCTATCATATCAATGATAATATCCCCTTAGTCTACCCTGAGCTTATAGATTGCGACCAGCAAGGACTACCAAGCTTGGATTATTTCGAAAATGATAAAGTTATAACTAAGTTCTTTGAGCTTCGAGAAGGACTCCCATTGAGTGATCACAAAGAAGGCTTCACTATAGACTTGGATTCCACTAAATATTTTGAGGAGTCAACTCCATCTTCTAGTCACAAAAATAAAAGTAAAGGAAAAAGAGAAAAAAATGGGTCTCCTGGTGAAAATTGCAAGGCGCCCCTAGACCAGAAAAAAGTAAAAATAAATAACATATCCGAGGGTGAAAACATCTCTAAGGGGTCCAAGGATGGAAGATTGGACATACCCTCATCACATCAGTAAATATGACCATTGCTAGTAGAAATGACACAAGAAATCAATTTGGGGACAATTGACAATCCCAAAATCATCCACTTTGCAGCTTCTTTGACGAAGCAAGAAAAGGAAGATTTTATCATGTTTTTCCTAGAGAGAAATAAATTTTGTATGGTAATATACAAACATGCCAGGGCTTGATCCTAAATTGGTTCTTCATTGTTTACCATTACAGCCAGGTGCCAAGCCAGTCAAGAAAAAATTAAGAAAAGTGCATCCCCAAATTGTATTGCTAATCAAAGCTGAACTCACTTGAGAGATTGTTAGATGTGGGTTTTATCAAACCCATTGACTATGTAGAATGGATTTTAAATCTCTAGTGCCAATTAGAAAGCCTGTTGGGGGCATCAGAATATGTACTGACTTTAGAGACCTAAATAAAGCATGTCTGAAGGATGATTTTCCTTTGCCAAACATTGATACCATAGTGGACATGACAACTGGTTATGAAATGTTATTGTTAATGGATGGCTTTTCCAGGTACAATCAGATTAGGATAGCCCCTGAACATCAACACAAAACAACTTTCGCATGTGTGTGGAGAACATACTATTGGAACGTGATGCACTTCGGTCTTAAGAATATTGGAGCTACCTATCAAAGGGCAATGACCATGATCTTTCATGATTTATGTACACACTAATGGAAGACTATGTAGATGACTTGTTATGAAAATCCATCACTAGAGATGGTCATGTAAGTATCTTGGATATGATCTTTGATAGAATGGAGAATTACAAGCTTCGGCAAAACCCTAAAAAATGTGTCTTCGGGGTCGTATCAAGAAAACTCTTAGGTTATATTGTTTCTCGTAGAGGCATTATCGTAGATCATGCAAAAGTGAAAGCAAGAATGGATACACCTCTACCATCAAATTTTGTCTCATAACTACACTTTACTTAAGTTGACTTAGGACAATGCATTCAAATTAGTTTGCATATGAAACACTTAGGGAATTATGCATCTAGGGAACATGGTTGTAGGAGAAATTCCACCATTTGTGGTGTTAAATCTTGTTATCTCACTCCACCTTCGGTGGTTGATCCACCTTTAGTGGAATATTCTATCATTTCTTCTACCTACCCCTACCTACCTTTGTATCTCATTGGGCCACATGTCATGATTGTGTGATCTCATTTCCTTATAGCCCTGCCTTTATAAATAGGCACATGTACATTGTACTTAGTTGGGCATTTTGCATCTTGAGAGGAATACAGTAATTCTTGTCACATTTATTCTCTCTTATGTGATATTCATTGGGCTCTAGATCTTGGTTGCTATAGTCAAATTATCACATGGTATCAGAGCCTATAGGATGTCATGGATAGTCATTTGAGAGAAATTTGATGCAATTTGGAGTTTTGTATTTTGGAGCTTTCTATTGTAGGTTATTATTCAAGCTTGTTGGGTCAAATATAAGGTCACCATTGGATTGAGGAGGTTTGAGAAATTTATAATCGCCTTTTGTTTCATCTAAATCCGACATTGGAGGCCAAATCTAAAGCCATTTGAAGGTGGAGGGTGGTTACTTTTCCCAAGAGCGATCTACAATTTTGGAGCAATTTGGGTCAAATCTGACATCACCATCATGTTTGAAATGCTCAAAAACACCAAGATTTCCTATCCATTCATCCAAATCAAAGGTCACCATCTTAAGGTGGAAAAAAAACACCCCCTAGATGTACGGACATTGCAGGTACAATTTTGTATTAAAATTTTTTTTTTTTTTTTTTGCGTTTTAATTTAATTCTCATTTTTTTAAATCACATTAATTTTTTTAATTCTTAACTCTAGGGAAAAGTTGCATCGATGGTGACTTATTATAAAAAATTATTGATTAGCTCGCACGGGTAGGTGAGTTGGCTTTGGCGGTAGGTTTGCTCCCCATCAGTCTCAGGTTCGTCTCCCTCTCGGGTTCAAGAGGGAGGACTGGTTGCAGGCTTTGGCTTCTCCCCCTAGGGGACTAATCTTGCCTCAACCTGTCGCTTCCTAGCCCCAACTTGACAACAAGTAAGCCCAAGGTAAGGCAAGTTGGGTCGTTGGCTTGGGTTGCAGGGATAACCCTAACGTACCAACAACAACAACAACAAAAAATGTTTGAGGGGTGGCCATTTATTTTTTTAAGTTTTTTTGTTTTAAAAAAATTGTGGGCTTTGTTTCGGGGCTCCCAGGCACATACATGTACCACAAGCCCTGCAAATACGCAAAGACACCTACAGCCCGTAGGGGTCATTTTTTAATTTTTTTTTTAGTTTTTTAAAAATAATTTTTAATATTTTTAATTGAATTTAATTAAAAAAATTAATATTTATTTTTTATTGTTTTTTTTAATATAAAAACTAAAACTTGGTTTTTAATCAAATTTTATTAAATCGGTTTTTTAATAAAAAAAAATTAATATAAAAAATGTGTTTTTTTTCTTTTTAATAATTTTTTTTAATTTTAGAAATTTTTAAAAATCAAATTTTTCTTTATTAAGTTTTTTTTTATGGGTTTTAATAAAGGTTTTTAATAAGATTTTTTAAATCTTAAAAAAAAATCATATAATAAGCAAATTTGGGAACAATTTTTTTTCTTGTCCACCTACATACCTATATTACAGTGTTCTCCAACCAGTAGCCAAGGGGGTGTAAGTTGCTCCTACATTTATCTTGACGACATACCAATCGGAGGCATCTTCATTTGCAGTCTTCCATAGGGCTTCTTTAGTGGCATCATGTTCATGTTTCCAGATTTGCATCACTATATTGTATTCTCTTGCATGAGCTATGTTGGAGATATTGTAGCACCTGCCAACAAACCCCAGGGAAACTTACTACAACTAGATCCAAAAAGAGTGGAATAATTTTATTTTTTTGTTTACTAACAAGGTTACGTCTAACTCAATCTAGACATTAAGTTTATGATTTAGTTCAATAGTTTAAAATCTAACGGTAATTGTTTATCGGTTGCTTCATACATTACGTTACTAACACAAGTGAAGTCTTGTTTACAATGTTTAATAGCTTACATGGTTCCATTGTTTCCCTAGGGTATTGACGTCACTACTAGACTTACACCATTTATGATTTATGATCAATACTTTTAATTTACCATTATCATACTAAATCACTTATATGATCCTAATGATTTATCCTTACCATGGAACGCAACTACAAATGCATGCATGCATATTAATCCATATCACACCCTTCACATGATATGCTACTATTGTTGTCCACTATTCAATGCGTCTACCAAGGCATGCTCATTAACCTACTCATGCAACCTACATGTTCATGATGTTATTTATGCAACATTAGTCTTATGGAAGACATATCACAAATATATGTATTATCATTTAGCTCTTAATGATGTCTATGTACTAAGTTCCATTATAGTTTCATCCTTCGTGATAATCTAGTATCAAGAATCCAACTACATCTTCAATGATCTTGTGTTTCACACGCTTTACCATTGATAGTTTAAGTTTTTCGTTTAATGCCATTATTCATATCATTGATCTCATAACTACATGCTATCATCTACTTAATTTACATCCATATTCACATGAAGATATTGAAGGTACAAGCATTAATTCATTTCCATTGCTAAAGATATAATATGAAGGAGTAACAACATCCATTTTCCATCACATCTACACATCTACTATCTAACATTTAATTACCACATAAATAATTGTATTGCTGAATTAACTAATTGACAAATACATTTCAATTAGAAATAACTAATACGTCTCACACACTAAGCATGACAATTTTCCCTCGAAGTCTCTCGATACAAGTAATGGATTAGTATGATCGAACTTGGGAATATAAAGTCATGGAATGAACTAGCTTAAGAGTTCATTAGTCATTTCACTTTCAAAATTGACAATGAGGTCACCATGAAAGACTTATGTACCATAAATCAAAACAGATGAGAATTATTCATGGTATTTTTACAACGATGGCGCAACCTAGTTAGTCGATGCCCTTTTGACATTCCTGAAGAGAAACAAGTCAAATTCTTCATCAATAATCGGGTCTCAAAACTAATGTATAAATTGAAAATAAAAAGTCCCAACACAATTGTTGAGCTTATTAGGAAGGGGACAGACATTGAAAAATCTCTCATTCAAAAAGGCATTATTAATATTTACAAAAACAACAACAACAATCCTAGCAGTTCAAATGATAAGAGCAAGTTCTAGTCTCGAAACAAAAATGTCACAAATGATACAGTTGTGGATGCAAGAACGGTTAGTAATGCACAAGCCAAGTTTAGTCTCAAAGGACCAACATGGCTGAACACCCAAGCACCTAGCCAACCTCAACAATAGAACCAAACAACGAATGCAATTCAACAAAATCAATAACGTAGACCCCCAAGACAAAGAGATGCACCTCCCAGATAGGTTGCACCATTGAGAGAATCTATTGAATTGGTTTTGAAACAATCACTATAATCAGATTTTATCAAATTGCCTTAGATAAGAAATGAACCCATAGTTAAACCCGCATGGTGGAGTGATAATGCCTATTGCGAATATCGTCATACAAAAGGGCACAAAACTACTTCTTATTATCATTTAAAATACCTAATACAAGACCTATTTGATCAACTCATAATTGAAGTGGAACCTCCTATAGGATCATCCACTATTGATTGTACAATTTTCAAGACTCCATTAATTGACCATGGAAAAGGAAAGTCTCTAGTTCTAGCTCTAAGCCTAATGATAATGTAAATTATACCAAAATAGCTCGTGAATACACAATAAGTTGCATCCAAGTGTCAAATAGTTACGTGTCTAGTATCAAAGATCAAAATAACCAGTGCAGCAGCCACTCAACAATCCAAAATTACTTTGCAAGGAGCCCCCCAAAGCCACAAGTGACTAGTCAATACAACCTCCTTGATTATCTGAGTAAAACACTAATGCAAATTTCCATTCTTGAGTTAGTGTGCATGTCCCCTACCTAAAGAGTTGTCCTAGGTAAAACTTTCCAAGAGTCCACGATTTCCACAAACATAAATGTTGATTAGTTAAGGCTATGATAGGTCATCTTGCTACCTCTCGACATGTTGCCTTCACTAAGAATGATGTCCCTCACGATGAACCCAATCATAATGATCCGTCATATTTGGAAGAGTCTTTGTTGACAATTACAAAATCATACGAGTTTTGATAGAAGGCAGAGCAGGGCTAAATATTCGCACCTTAAGAGTTGTAATAGCTCTTGGATAATCTAAAAAGGATATAGTTTCTTCTAGGAGAATAACAATAATGGCCTATGATGACACAGAAAATCCCTCCAAGGGAGTCATTATATTACCCAATCAAGTTGATCTTGTTACTGAAAAAGACATTGCTACAAGTTTTGGACCTTGATCTACCCTATAACATAATTCTTGGTCGTCATTAGATCCATGCAATGTAGGTAGTATCATCAAGTTATCGTCAGTGTTTGAAGTACCCTTACAATGGAACAAAGGTTACTATTCCCAAAGATCCTAATCCTTTTCAATTATGTGCAACCTAAAAGGGACTTCCCAACAACATGTGTCAATTAATAGAGAAGCACCATCATCTAGCTCCTCTCAATATGTGGACCCTTTGACATTGGCAAAATTAGCCAAAGGTAAGCTTAAGATCCAAGATCAAGGATGTGGAGAATATACCTTGGCTCAATCATTTTATAGTGAGAAGTTAACTAATTCCCCAAAATCTTATGAGAAACCACATCTTTTGCAGATTGAAGAAAAGGTTGTCATTCAATACAAACCCCCACGACATTTTCAAAGTGGGGTGAATTAAATAAAGAGAGAATTGAAGAGGACCTATTTGATTGGATCTACAAAGATGAAGAGGACATACCACCCATGAAATTACCTCTTGAAAAATATGGTAAAGGTTTCACTATCATGCAAAATAAATGATATGATGGGCACAATGGTCTTTATGCATAAAAATAAGGTATCATAGAACCAATTGCACCAAAAGCACAACCTCAACATAGAGGACTTGAATTTTTACCTTTATGAATTGGCTCCTCTAATGCTAAGTTAACCTTATGTGAAAAATGGAGCACCTCTAACAATGTTATGACACCTGAGGAGATCCATATTGAAACCTATTCCAATAAGTGAGAATGGGATTATTATTCCTCTAGTTCTTATGCCCTTGACAACATATTCATTGACCTTGATAATTTACCCCTTGAAGACAAATATATAGACATTCCTCCTCTCATATAAACCTATCCTTGAACTTGGATCCAAGACTTTTGGGAACCTGAGACATTATCGAAAGAAAATATAACACGAACAATGAAACAAATTTCAATAGAATATTTTTCATGACCATAACCTTTGTAACCAAAGACTTATATCATATGAATGATAACATGCCCCTTATATCATATGGATGATAACATGCCCTTAGTCTACCCTTAGCTTATAGATTGCAACCAGCAAGGATCACCGGGCTTGGATTATTTCAAAAATGATGAAGCTATAATTAAATTCTTTGAGCTTCAAGAAGGACTCCCATTGAGTGATAACAAAGCAGGATTCACTATAGACTTGGATTCCACAACATATTTTGAGGAGTCAACTCCATCATCCAGTGACAAAAGTAAAAGTAAAGAAACAAGAGAAAAAAATGGATCTCCTAGTGAAAATTGTGAGGCACCCCTAGACTAGAAAAACATTAAAAAAAAAGAACGTATCCAAGGGTGAAAACATCTCTAAAGTGCCCAAGGATGGAAGTTTGGACATACCCTTATCACAGTAGGAAAGTTCACCGTTGCTAGTGGAAATGACACAAGAAATCAATTTGGGGACAACTGACAATCCCAAAATCATCCACTTTGCAGCTTCTTTGACAAAGCAAGAAGAGGAAGATTTTATCATGTTTTTCCTAGAGAGAAATAAATTTTGCATGGTCATATGCAAACATGCCAGGGCTTGATCCTAAATTTGTTCTTCAACATTTACCATCACAGTCGGGTTTTGAGCCTCCCCAAATTGTATCACTAGTCAAAGTTGAACTCAAGAGATTATTAGATGTGTGTTTCATCAAACCCATTGACCATGTAGAATGGATTTCAAATCTATAGTGCCAATTAGCAAGCTTGTTGGGGGCATCATAATATGTACCAACTTTAGAGAACTAAATAAAGCATGTCTGAAGGATGATTTTCCTTTGCCAAACATTGATACCATAGTGGACATGACAGTTGGTTATGAAATGTTATTGTTAATTGATGGCTTTTCTAGGTACAATTAGACTAGGATAGCCCTTGAAGATCAACACAAAACAACTTTCACATGTGTGTGGGGAATATACTATTGGAACATGATGCACTTTTCTCTTAAGAATGTTGGAGCTACCTATCAAAGGACAATGATCACGATCTTTCATGATTTTATGTACACACTAATGGAAGACTATGCAGATGACTTGTTATGAAAATCCATCACTAGAGATGGTCATCTAAGTATCTTGGATATGATCTTTTATAGAATGCAGAATTACAAGCTTTGGTTAAACCTTAAAAACTGTGTCTTCAGGGTCATATCAAGAAAAATCCTAGGTTATATTGTTTCTCATAGAGGCATTATCATAGATCATGCAAAAGTGAAAGCAATAATGGATACGCCTCTGCCATCAAATTTTGTTGGTGTAAATTATGTCTCATAATTACACTTTACTTAAGTTGACTTAGGATAATGCATTCAAAATTAGTTTTCATATGAGATACTATAGAAATTATGCATCTAGGGAACATGGTTGTAGGAGAAATTCAACCATTTGTGGAGTTAAATCTTGTTATCTCATTCCACCTTCGGCACCTTCAGTGGTTGATACACCTTTAGTGGAATATTCTATCATTTCTCCTAACTAACCCTACCTACCTTTGTATCTCATTGGGCCACATGTCATGATTGTGTGCTCTCATTTCCTTGTAGTCTTGCCTTTATAAACAGACACATGTACATTGTACTTAGTTGGGCATTTTGCATCTTGATAGGAATATAGTAATTCTTGTCACATTTATTCTCTCTTATGTAATATTAATTAGGCTCTGGATCTTGGTTGCTATAGTCAAATTCTCACATGGTATCAGAGCTTGTAGGGTGCCATGGGTAGTCATTTGAGAGAAATTTGATGCAATTTGGGGTTTTGTATTTTGAAGCTTTCTATTGTAGGTTATTATTGGAGCTTGTTGGGTCAAATCTAAGGTCACAATTGGATTGAGGAGGTTTGAGAAAGTTATAATTGCCTTTTGTTTCATCTAAATCCGATATCGAAGGCCAAATCTAAATCCATTTGAAGGTTGAGGGTGGTTACTTTTCCCAAGAGTGGGACCTACAATTTTGGAGCACTTTGGATCAAATCTTACATTACCATCATGTTCAAAACGCCCAAAATAACCAAGATCACCTGTCCATTTATCCAAATCGAAGCTTATCATCTTGAGGTGAAAAAAAAACTCCCCCTAGATGTACAGACGTTGTAAGTACAATTTTGTATTAAAAATATTTTTAAAATTTTTTTTTATTTTCTATGTTTTAATATAATTTGCATTTCGCTTTAATTTTTTTAATTCTTATCTCTAGGGAAAAGTTGCTTCAACTGTGACTCATAAAAAAAATTTACTGATTAGCTCGCACAGGTAGGTGAGTTGTCTTGGGCGGTGGGTTTGCTCCCCATCGGTCTTGGGTTCAACTCCCTCCCGAGTTTAAGAGAGAGGACTAGTTGCGGGCTCTGGCTTCTCCCCCTATAGGACTAATCTCACCTCGGCCTGCTCCTTCCTGGCCCCAACTTGGCAATAAGTAAGCCCAAGATAAGGCAAGTTGGGTCGTGGGTTGGGTTGCGAGGAAAGCCCTAGCGTACCAAAAAAAAAAGTTTGAGGGGGCACAATTTATTTTTTTTATGTTTTTTTGTTTTAAAAAAAAATTGTGGGCTTTGTTTCAGGGCTCGCAGGCACATACAAGTACCACAAGCCTTGCAAGTACAATAGGGTACTTATGGGTACACAGAGACACATGCAGCCCACAGGGGTCATTTTTTAATTTTTTTAAAGTTTTTTAGTATTTTAAATTGAATTAAATAAAAAATATTTTTTTTTTTAATATTAAAAAAACTTAGTTTTTAATCAAATTTTATTAAATCAGTTTTTTTTAATAAAAAAATTAATTTAAAAGAATCATTTTTTCCTTTATTAAGTTTTTTTTTCATGGGCTTTAATAAAGGTTTTTAATAAGATTTTTTAAATCTTTTAAAAACAAACTTTCATGTAATAAACAAAATTGGGAAGAATTTTTTTCTTGTCCACCTTCATACCTGTATTGCAGTGTTCTCCAATCGATAGCCAAGGGGGGTAAATTGCTCCTACATTTACCCCTACATTTTTCTTGATGACATACCAATCAAAGGCATCTTCATCTGCAGTCTTCCATAGGGCTTCTTTGGTGGCATCATGTTCATGTTTCCAGATTTGCATCACTATATTGTATTCTCTTGCATGTAACACACTAAACAAAGTGTCACACTGCTTTGTACTTTGTCGTTGATAACATATTTAATGTAATCCTCTTGTACTCCATAGATTATGAAATATCTTGTGAGACTTGATGGATGGCTCCAATTGAGACTTAGATTGTACAAATTTGTGAATGACTCCAGTGAGACTTAGATTGTACAAACTCTTTGAGTGAGATGCTTCACACTCGAAACCAGACACAAAATTTAATATATATCTTAGATGGGGTTACACATCACTAAAACCAAAGCAAAGCTCTTACACGGGATATCCTTGAAACCAGGCATATATCTATAATTTACCCCTTGGCATTAGCATACACATTTGCACACACATTCGCCCCTTGGTATTTGCATTTACATTACATGTCTTAAACAAATTGAAGAACACTTGAAACCAGAGGAAACAAACTTTTAAATGTGGTGCTATACACTTGAAACCAGACATCACTTGCACACACACACGAGGATGAGTGGAACTAGCTAAAAATAGCTAGACTATTCCTACTCTCCTCCCTAACATGGATCACCTAGATAAAAACATCTAGGGGCAAGTAGTCCATGTCCTTTCTCATCATAGATCACCTTGATACATACATCTAGGGGTGAGTAGTCCATGCCCTTTCTCATCATTCTTCTCGTGGATCACATGGATAAACACATCTAGTGTGTATTCATGCTCTCTCTTCTTCTTCTCATGAACTCGTATCTTTGTTATTGATAGTTCATGGATGATCCTTTCTTTCCTCTTTTATGCAATCACTTGTTTGTGAGATGGCATTTTTCAAGAATGATATTAGTTGTTGAGACATTTTGATATCGAGGTCTCTTCAACTAGTTGATTTGAGGCCTTGTTTTGTTTTTTAGCTTTTATTGTGTGTCTTTTGCATTTGTTTGTCCTTTTGTCTTTATTTTCTTTTTTATTTATCTTGTTTTTTGTGTGTCCTTGCATATGTTTTAATGAGTTGAGATCCTAATATTGGGGGCTTGGTTCCTCGAAATTAGTGGCATCTTATACTCCTTGTGATTTTGCTCAACATTCCTCATCTTCTTCATCTCTATTTCTTCTAATTTACCAGGAGTGTTTGTGTAAGCTCATACTCCCACTAAAGTGGGGGCTAAATGTAACATCCTAAAATTGTACCCTTTGTAATTTTGACTTCATTTGGGGCCCTCACCTTAGTGTTCTCATCCCCATGCTTGATCGGGACTGATTTATGCCTCTGCCATGCAAAAAATGCCATAATTTCATCTTGTATTTTGTTGGGACCTTTAACCCTGTCCCAATTTGGGGTAGGGCCAGAGCGTGGCACCTTGGTCCTCACTAGGACCATGTCGCCACGCCATGGTCCTCCCTAATTGGGGCCCAATTTGAACCCTAGGCCCTATCCAAAATTTGAGCGGGAATTACTTCTACATGTCAGCCTATGTCAAAAAATTCATATGTTTGATGACAGACAAGTATATAAGGAGGTCTTCCCCTCTTATTTGAGCATAAGGCAATAAGGCAAGGAGAACTACATTCAAGCAATCAAGCATTCAAGCATTGAAGCATTCATCATCAAACATTTATTGAGGTCTTCAAGACTCATATTCTTCATATATCAATTATGGAGCAACATTACATCATTAATTTTGCAAGTGTGTGTGTGTGATTAGGGTTTTTCCATGTTCATGTCATTTCATACAACATATGTGATTACCTTCAAGAAGTAAAGCATCATCATTACTCGTTGCAGATCTAAGGTATACCTTTCCATCATTTATTTCAAGTATTTGCAATATTTCATTCAAGGTTGATTCCTCCATTGGCGTTTGACTTAGGCAAACATTTATTCCTAACTCATTTTCCCTTTCTTTCTATGTGCAAGAAACAGGTCTGCAACTATACTTCTTAGGATAAGTTTCAGACACAGAGACAGGACAACCCTTTTTGGTGTGTGAAAAATTCAAAGGACCATGTTTCTACGCCACAATCCCTTCCTTTTCAAGGTATTTTTGCAGGGCAAGCCCGAATTAGCTTATATTATTCATATCCAAGTACACAACAAAATCATGAACCTGTAGCTCATTATTTTCTTTGTTTTGTCTTCAATTTCAACACTTTACCCTAAATCAGCATTTCAACTTACAAAAGAGGGAAAAACACATCATAATTAGTCAATCCACTTAGTATTTAGTCCTTATCTGATTTGTGATTGAATCTAGTGAATTCCTCCCCTTTTGAATATAAAAGAATTCCTCCCCCAAAGCGAAAATTGATTTGGTAATTTCTCCTTCTATGTTGCAAATTGCCAAATCAAATTTTTCCCTTTACATTTTGGTGAACCCAACTTTTTACACCCTTAATTCTGATTTGTGTTCTCAAATCTGATTAAAATTCAAGTTTTCATTTACAAGTTTATTTTTCTTGCAAAATTTGAAAATTTAGAGGTTAGTTTCACTATAACCCTAATTCTTAAAATTTAAAATTGAGCTTTTGAATTGCTTAATTCGGGTTAATTATTTCATATCTAAGTACTTCTTCAATTTCAAAATTCAAAATTTCTTCTACAAGTCAAATTTCACAAAAAATTTAAAATTAAGTTGTTAATTTCAAAAAATTTAATTTAAAAAAAAAATTGACCTTGTGGGTTGTTTAAATTTTAAATTTCGCACTTACATTTGGCTGTTAATTTCAATTCCAATTCAAATTTACAATCTTGGATCAAATTTTAAATTTAAATTTTAAAATAAAGTGGTTAATCAAAAGAGCCCTAATTTTTAAACTTAAATTAACCTTGTGCATTTCCCAATTTTGCATTAATTATTTAAATTTCTAAATTTCAATCCTAGATCTAATTTTAAATTTTATAATTAAGAGGTTCTTTTTACAAGGCCCTAATTTTCTTGTGGCTAACTTTAAATTTAAATTTAAAAAATAAGAGGTTATTTAGCAAAGCCCTAATTTTTAATTTTTTTTTGTTTTGGTAAATTCATATCTTCTAGTGGGTAATTTTAAATTTAAATTAAGCGGTTATTTTCAAAGCCCTAATTATAAATTTAAATTTCTTAGGAGGTTGCATAATTTTTCAAAATTGAATAATCATTTTTCTAAAATTTTGCATTATTCAATTATTTTCACATTTTTCAAATTTTAAATCTAAAAAAAAAAATCAATCAAATCTGAATTTCATCAGTTTACATTAATTAATTGGTTTTATAAAATCCTAATTTATTTCAAATAATTTGCTTGGACTTAAATTTCAATATTCATCATGACAATTAATGGATTTGATTTATTTGCTATTTCACATATGATTGCATTGCTTTTTATGTACATTTATTATAATCATGCATTGGATAATGGCTTCTTTCACTTCATGTTACTTCTTTTCATTCATAACATTTAGACTTATTGCATTTTTCAGATTTCCAAGTTGATTCCTTTTCATAAATTAGATCTCAAAGCTTTCATTTATCATGTACGTTGTGTTATGGTTATGTTTTTGGGCAAATGCATTTCATACGTAGATCACCTAAAAGCTTTTGTAGATCCTAATCCTAGAGATGACAATGAGAAACCTAATACGTGTACCTCTCCTAGGGTATCTAATGTGAATGAAGAAAGAGATAATACTCCTATCAACAATCTCTCTAATGGAGAATAAACATTGAAGAGTAACATGGCCCCATCTTCTTCTCATACACATACCCTTGTGCAAAAGGGGAAAGATCAAAATATTGGTGTTTTCATCTCTCTAGATCCTCCTTATTTTCCAATAGCTTATCTTAAACATCAAAACATTTATAGAGAAGATGATGTTATGTATCTCACTCATGATCTCTCTCCCCACATAACATTAAAAAAAGATGAGGCCTTGGATGATGAGGATCTTCCTTCCCAATCTACCAAAGAGGATGTGCATGATGAAAGAAAGGAAAATCCTCCTCCACAAGATATTCCTTCTTCATCTACCCATCCTTTCATTCCTTCTAAACATCCTTACACTACAAACTTCAAAGAAATTTTTTATAATGTTCCCCCTCCTTCTCAATTAAAATATTCTTATAGGAGTGTCTTTAACATAATATCAAAACAAGGTTTTAGAGGACAAGGACTTAAAAATTTTGAACAAGGAATTTGAGTCCCTATAAACCCTCCTACACAAGTTGCCACATAAGGCCTAGTAAATGATAATAAATCTCCTACGAATATGGAATCCTTAGGATTCAAGACTTCAAAAATCATCTTGCAAGACAACAAGCCATTCATTCCTGCAAAAGTGCTTCTTCTTCAAAAAATCATTTTTGTTCATTTCATCAAACTCGTGATCAGTATGCCAATGATTGTCTTGATTTTCAAAATTCAATAAAATAACTTATCGAAAGTGGGAAAGTTAAAATCATTGATGTCAATCCATCTTCTTCTAATAACAAATCTTGTCCTCGATCTCAAAAGAATAATCCTACACTCATTAATGATCAAGAAAGATTAGCAACTAGAATCTTTTGGAAATGAAAGTATGGCGAGAACATTGTTTTTCCTTTTGTGAAGTTTAGCAATAAACATAAAGAAGGAAATGAATATTGTATTTTTCATCATGATGGTTCTCATTCTCTTGGAAAGTGTAAATCAAGCAATGTATTAAAAAACAATACAATTGTGCTCGTATGTCTTTCAACAGATCTTGATCTCTTTCTAGGTGAAAAGGGAGTGCCTTAGCACTCATTTCACCCTCATTTTTATCCTCACTCTATGACATAAGTAGTTAACTTAATTGGGGGCTCTTTGTCATTAGAGGTGGTTCTTTTTTAACTTCAAACATCTTGGGGTAGCAACATGCTCCTCTTTTATCTCTCCCCAATCTCTTATCTTTTCACCATTTCCTTTTATGGATTGCATTATTCAAAAATTGATGTCCTTTCTTACATGAAATTATCCTTCATGTGAGCACATGTTTATTCCTTGGTTAGGACCTATTATTTTCTTGAAATGATACATCTTTTATGAATGATCTTTCCTTAGAGAGGTTTTGTGATCCCTCTTCTATCTCGCTCCTTCTCTTTGAAGAAATTACCTCTTCTTTTGTGTTGCATTATTCATAACGTGATGTCCTTTCTCGCATATGGTTATCCTTCATGTGAGCACATGATTGTTCCTTGGTTAGGATCTATTCCTTGCTTGAAATGATGTGTCTCTTATGAATAACCTCTCTTTAGAAGATGTGTAGTTCTTCTCCTTGTTCTCTTGCTTGGGGGCAAGGATGCTTTTTCACTCTCTCTCTTTCTATATAATGTATCACTATTCCCTTTAGGGGTTACATTTTTCATGTGTTGACATCATTTCTTGCAATGGTATGTCTCTTATGATTAGTCCCTCCTTAGGGGAATATGTGATATTTCTTTCTCTCTCTCTCTTTGAAGACACCTCTTCTTTTGAGTTGCATTTTACATATACTAATATCTTTTCTTGTATTGGATATTTTTTAATGTGATTATATTGTGCATTTACTTATCCCTAATATATCCTTATAATACTATGTAATTCTTCTCATTACCCTTACACTCGAGGAGCAATTATTTCTTTCTCTCTCTTTCTCCTTTCTAAGGATCCACCTTTCCTTTGTTGAGTGGTGTTCGTTTCATGATTTGGTGTCATGCCTTGTGTGAAGTTGTTGTTTGCTCAAGGATTCTCTCTTCTGCAGGAGGTGTAAGTCCTTGGCTACAACCTATTATTCACTTGGTAATATACATCTATCATAAACTTACCCCTCACATCACGTCAAAAGTGTGTCATCTTTCATCAAGAATCCCTTTCACCTAGCAATGGGAGGAAGGTATGAATTCTTGTTCTCCTTCCCTTCTTTTGGTAGAAGATGTTATGTTTGTTCAAGATAGCTCCTCTTGGAGGTAGATGTCTTTTGAGCAAAGATCTCTTCTCCTCCAAGGATCTCCTTTACACTTGTTGCAAGATATCCCTTTTTCAACTATCTTATCCTTGCTTGAAGAGTATTCCCTCTCTAGCTTGGATTTATGACATTGTTGCCTAAAGGATATCTCATTGGTGTTGAAGGATGGTTTCCTTGTCTCTAAGCTTCCTTAAGACATCAACATAGGGCTATGTTAAAATCTTAAAATCGCTCCCTTTGTATCATATTGTACCATATTTTTGCATGTCTTAAACGGGTTGTTCATTATTGGAACCAGAGAAAAAAAACTCTTAGAGCGAGATGCTTCACACCCAAAACCAAATGCAAATTTGATATATGCCTTAGATGGGGTTACACATCACCAAAACCAGAGCAAAGCTCTTACAGAGAATGTCCTTGAAACCAATCATTTGCACACACAATCCCCCTTTGGCATTAACATACACATTTGCACACACAATCACCCCCCTTGGAATTTGCATTTACATTTTATGTGTCAAACAAGTTGAAGCACACTCGAAACAAGAGGAAATAAACTCTTAAATTGGGTGCTATACACTTGAAACCAAACATCACTTACACACACATGAGGATGAGTGGAACTAGCTAAAAATAGCTAGACTATTCCTACTCTCCTCCCCAACATGGATCTCCTAGATAAAAACATCTAGGGGCAAGTAGTCCATGTCCTTTCTCATCATGGATCACCTAGATAAATACATATAGGAGCGAGTAGTCCATGCCCTTTCTCATCATTCTTCTCATGGATCACTTGGATAACACACATCTAGCATGTATTCATGCTTTCTCTTCTTCTTCTCATGAACCTATAGCTTTGTTATTGATAGTTCATGGATGATGCTTGATTTGATCTTTTATGCAATCACTTGTGTTCGTGAGATGACATTTTTAAAGAATGATATTAGTTGTTGAGACATTTTGATATCAAGGTCTCTTTGGCTAGTTGACTTGAGTTCTTATTTTGGTCTTTAGCTTTTGTTGTGTGTCTTTTATATTTGTTTGTCCTTTTGTCTTTATTTTCATTTTTGTTTGTCTTATTTTTTGTGTGTCCTTGCATATGTTTGAGTGAGTTGAGATCCTAATTTTGGGGGCTTGGTTCCTTGAAATTAGTGACATCTTGTACTCCTTGTGATTTTGCTATGCATTCCTCATCTTTTCATCTCTCTTTCTTTTACTTTACCATGAGTATTTGTGTAAGCTCATACTCCCGCTAAAGTGGGGGCTAAATGTAGCATCCTGAAATTGAACCCTTTGCAATTTTGACCGTATTTGGGGCCCCCCTCACCTTAGTGTTCTCATCCTCATGCTTAATCGAGACCTATTTATACCTCTACCATGCAATAAATGTCATATTTTTATCTAGTACCTTACTGGGACCCTTTAACCCTGGCCCAATTTGGGGTAGGACTAGGGTGTGGCACCTTGGTACTCACTGGGACCATGGTGCCACTGGTCCTCCCTAATTGGGGCCCAATTTAAACCCTAGGCCCTATCCAAAATTTGAGTAGGAATTACTTCTCCATGTCAGTCTATGTCAAAAAAATGATATGTTTGATGACAGACAAGTATATAACGAGGTCTTCCCCTCTCATTTGGGCATAAGGCGATAAGGCAAGGAGAACTACATTCAAGAAATCAAGAATTGAAGCATTGAAGCATTTATCATTAAGCATTTCTAGAGGTCTTCAAGGTTGCATATTATTCATATATCAATTGTGGAGAAACATTACATCATTCATTTTACAAGCATGTGTGTGTGATTAGGGTTTTACCATGTTCATGTCATTTCATACAACATATGTGATTAACTTCAAGTAAAGCATCATCATCACTCATTGCAGATCTAAGGTATACCTTTCCATCATTTATTTCAAGTATTTACATTATTTCATTTAAGGTTGATTCCTTAACCGGGGTTTGACTTAGGCAAACCCCTATTCCCAACCCATTTTCCCTTTTTTTATGTGTGTGTGAAATAGGAGTGTAGTTATACTTCTCACGATAAGCTTTAGACACAGGGACAAAACAACCCTTTTTGATGTGCGAAAAATTCAGTGGAATGTGTTGCCCCACCACAGTCCGTACTTTTTCAAGGTATTTTTGCAGTACAAATCCAAATCAACTTATATTATTCAGATCTAGGTGCACAACAAAATATATAACCTATGGCTCATTACTTTCTCAGTTTTGTCTTCAATTTCAACACTTTACCCTAAATCAACATTTCAACTTACAAAAGAGGGAAAAACACATCATAATCAGTCAATCCACTTAGTATTCAGTCCTTATCTGATTTGTGACTGAATCTAGTGAGTTCCTCCCCTCTTTTGATTGTAAATGAATTCCTTCCCTAAAGAGAAAATTGATTTGGTAATTTCTCTTTCTATGCAAATTGCCAAATAAAAATTTCCCCTTTATACATATGCTTAAATTTCTCATACTTTTCTTAGCTATCCAAGCTAACCATTTTTGAGATATGCAAAAAAAATATCTCTTATTTATATTATATCTATATTTCAGTTATTGGCTTACAAAATAATTCATAGGCTTCTTCTTGATCTTCTTGGGTTTGCTCTTCAATGACACAACTTTGGTTGCACCTTTTGACATTTTTCATCTATAAAACCAACCATAGCACAATGCACTCAATATTCATAAAATTTTATAGATGTGATGATCCCAATATTACTTTCCCCATTTCCTTTACATTTGATGTTTGAATCACCTTACCTTCATTGTGCCTTAAAAGAGAAGATGGATTATTTTTGTTATATCTTTTGACATTTTTCATCTATAAGACCATCCATGACACGATGCACATAGTATTCACAAAATTTTATTATTCTAATAATCCTAATATTACTTTACTTTACCTTTGACATTTGAGATACCTTACCTTATCCCTTAGAAGAAGAAGATGAACTATTTTTTTTTCTTTTTAATAATAAAAGTACGGGTTCATGCTTTATCTAAGTCTTTTGGCTTAGAAAGTAAAACAAACCTCTTTAGATGGCTAAGACGACCACTTATATCTTTCATTTGGATGTTAGCTTCTTGCACACCCTTGTCCATTTGGATATCCCTCCTTTGGAATTCACTAGTGTACTATTGGACATTGTTCTTTTTGTTGTTTGTAATATCATCACTTAATAGTCTTCTCTTCTTGATGAAAAAAGAGGGAATATTTTTTTTAGCCTCCCAAATTGTACAAGAACAAATAGATTGTAATTTTCCTTCAAGAGAAACAATGAAAATAGATTTCAAACCAAGTAACATTATGTTTTTTTAATATTAACCTAACAATTTTTTATTTATTTTTTCTTAATATGATGCATGTTCACATATACTTTAAGTTGGACCAACCAATGGTAAACTTTATTTGTATATAATTCTCCTTTATATCAAGGTATATTTAAGTCTACGTCAACTTTCAAAAGAGGTGTCATAAGAAAGCATTGTTCATCTTGCAACTCCACCTTCCTATGATAAAACTATAGTTATGTAGCTTTTTGGATTCCTTGAGGGACCCTATTTTCTCCACGAGTATCACTATTAATCTTTCTATATTAATCATAGACATTGAAATGGTTGCCACATCTTCGTATACCTTAAAATGCCTGCCACATCTTCTTATCATGTGACATGACTCTCACTCTTTATATCCAATCTCTAGATTATATCTATTATCAGAAAATGAAGTAAATTGAAGATCCCATTTGATTTGATTGAAGATATATTGTACAATAGGAACTTGAAAATTATTGTTGGTGATTTTACAATGTTTTGAAATCTTATATTTTCATAATGTTACCTTAATTTTCTAAATTTTAGGTTTTTTTTTCGTATGAAATGTGGCTTTTTAAAATATTTAATGAATATATTGTGACCTTATAATTTATACTTCCCATTTAGGTTAAGTGTAGATGATTGTCTCGATTTTAAAGATTGAGATTTCATATTGTTAAAGATAGGATTTTAAGGTATCAACAATTATCTAACTTTCTAATATTTTTTGCCAAGTTCATTGAAATAGGTTGTTTCAAATTGAACTACAAAGGCTATGAAATGCAACGTTCATGTATTATAGCCTATTCTCAATTGGTTAAAGCAAGATCAAGAAGATATAGGTAATGGATTGGGGAGTGAGTTCAACAATAAGAAGAGTGCAAAATAATGGAGAGTTACTTATGTGGTCATTAATAAGAAGAAGAGAAAGAAAACATAATAGCAAGATTTTGAATACCAAATTCTCAACTTGCTAAAGTTTGATAAAGAATTAGATGTTTATCTATGTGTGCAATTTAGTTAATTAGAATTTAAATAATTACTAAAAATTAACAAGATGATGTAATATTGAAATTTGAATCTAATAAGCATAGTTCATTCACACTTGGTGACCATGCTTTACTTTGTAAAAGGAAGAACTTTATAGATTATGAGAATAATCTAAAAAAGGTAACTATAATCCCTTTAGACCTTATTTAATTGTTGTAATTATACCCTAGGAAGAGAAGAAAATAGAAGAAGAGAAGAGAAAGGCAAAATAAAAAAATAGAAAAACCCCCTCCTATAGTCCACTTTAAACCTCCAAATCAATTCTTGGCTATAATATAACTATAACGGTTTTCCTTCAAACAATTGACCTTTTTTTTACATGGAACACAAGAATTGCATTAAGTTGTAGTTGTGGAATAAGATCCTTTCATCAATCCTTAATGCTCTCTTAATTCACAGGATAAGTTTCTATTAGTTTCATTTAATATATGAAACATGTTGCAAACATCAATTTAATTCACCATACTAATAAGTTCCAAGATGCATTTATTATGCTACATGTAGCATCAATTATAGGGGAATATCTAATATGGTTTAGGATTTCAACTCTGACTTCAATATTAAATTAGGATAAGGTGGGAAGAGATCTATACATGGATTTCAAGGAAAAGGAATGCCACATGTGTCTTGTGGAGCAATTAAATGCCATCAATACATAACCAATGTAATTAGTCTAAAACTTCAAGAGAAAGTTTAGAAGCACATGGGAAGAATGCCTACAAATGGTTAAACATTTTGGCATAATTTGAAGCCCTTGAATTTTCAAATTATCATACTATTACAATCAATGAAATGCAATATACTCTTCCAACAATATTGGATATGATAGTATTGGCTAAAACTAATATTATTAAGTGGGAAATATATCCATTAGGCTTTGCCTTATGAACATTCCAAAAATATCCATTCCCTTACCTAGTCCTACGTTCTATCCTAGAACCCTTTTATCGTATCCCCCTTTTCTAATAACTTATGTTATGGACCAAAATGCATATTTCCTATTTCCTATGTCCTTTTGTCTAATTTTGTGTTTGCATTTTTCCTCTTATTTGGACCCTATTTCCAGTCGAGGTTCCTAAAGTATCTAAGTATGACAACATGTTTAATCTTCAAAGTGTTTATCAATCTTTAAAAATTTAGAGTTTCTCATCCATGCATGGCTTTTTATCTAAGTTTGAATTTTCCTCGATCCCTGCCAACTTTTTGACTTCACTATATTGACATAATTTTTTTCCTAACTCCATTTTTACTTTATGCTTGTTAGAGTGCCATACTTATTCTTTCAATCATGCCTCGCATGCACCCCCACCTTCATTACCTTCTTTTCTTAGGCTTTCAAAGTTGTCCATCTCATAATTCCTTCCCATTAAAGCCCGCTCTTTTCCTTTACCTTGTTAGATTTTCAAATTTGTCCTTATTATCATGTCTCCTACCTAAACTCTAGTCTTTAACCAATGGGAAGATTCACAAAGTCTCTCCAAGTTGCAAACTTTGATACTCCCACCAATTTTGTATTGATCACCTCACCTACGTCTTGGCTTATCTCAGAGTTTAATTAATGCTAATATTCAATGCAACACATCTTATCAATAGTTTCCCCTCACAAAGATATTAATAATTAATCATTAGTGAATAGATCAATGCATGCATCTAGTTTTGAAAATGAAGGCATAACCTTTAAAATCATTAATATGATAACTAGGGTTTCAAATCTAAAGGGATCTCTCACTATTATTATAGAGAACAATTGCAAGTCACATAAAACATTCCACCATGCCTCATAAGAACATCCAAGAACATGTGGTGTGATTCCAACCATGATTCAAGGGAAAATTGTTTCTTATTAGGTATGGGCATTCTCTACCATTTACTAGTCATTTAGAATTTATGTATTATTTAATATTCTTACTATGCGTAAAAATAATTTAGAGTCAAAATAAGATAAGTAGTGAAAAATAAAAATAAAATACACAAACCCCAACCAATTTTTTTCAAGAACACTCATTGCTCGAGAATCTCTATTTGAGGACAAAAACCCATGAATCTATGGGGGTCTAGACATAAAAACCCCATAAATCTCATGCTAGAGGATGAGAACCCTCATATTAAAGGAGCAATCTCACATAGAGGTCAAGTTCAAGCTTTATTGGTGACAAATACTTAGTGATATCAAGATAGTTTGATTTGTCGATTGAATTAGGAGTAAGCCATTGTATTTTTTGTTTGAATTGTGGATATGGAGGCAATATTTCAATTATTATGGAATATTATTGTATTTTCCATTGTGATTGTTGCTATGTGTATATTTTGTGATGGGTTTCTGTGTCGACTTGAATTTCATCATCAGAATACTACCTGCAACATGTTAGTTTCACAAAATACAAAGGAAACGCTATAGGAAATCCAAATTCAACCAATGAAACTACATGAAATTGATATTAAAATAAAAACACTATTTTTACCTTCATGATTTAAGTCTCATTGTGTCCTAACTCCATTGTTCCTGGTTGCAGATGATGTGCTCTCAAACAAGCATTGATAGCTTCCGAGATGGCATATGAAGAATGGACTGATAACCGATAGTTAACTGATACTATGATATGAAATGCAAATGATTTAAAGCTAAATGATTATGCTAAATTGCTTCAAGGTAAAAACTCACGGATGCATAAGTTTACTCAAATTGTTAACTTGAAAACTCACTTGAAGAATAACTTGAAGACTAACTCTTTCTCAACTCAAACTCCCACATTTATAGACTTTGAGAGGATAAGATAATGTGTCCTGGATCAACAGTCATGATCAAATCTGCAAATTTGGATGGTTGTGAGCAAAGGTGAAGGTTGAGAGAAAGGGGAAAGGAGAGGACAAGTGCCACTCATCTCACCTTGACTGGGTTGCTAACTGAGGGAATCTAGGGATGGTTGGAGAAGATTTAGGCATGAGAGGACAAGTGGACTCAAGTCCTTCCTAAGATGTAGGGATGTTGGAGAGAATATAGAAGGAGGTTAAGAAATATGTGTACGTACACAATATTTCATTTATTTTGGAAGTTGGAGATAAGTGGCTAATAAATGTTTTATTTATTTTAATTTTGTTGAATTAATTTAGCTACATGATGGATGAGTTGGCAAAGGAAAGATGAAGTGGAGATGGAAGGATGAGTTGGAAATGAAATTAAATAATTTAGAAATTATTAAATATTTGAGACTATAGGATATAAGAATAACCATTAAATATTGGATATTTAATTGATTGATTAGAGGAAAAGGATAAATGAATTAATTAATAAAATGTTTCAATTAAATTAATTAAAAGAAAGACATGAAATGAATTAAATAAATTAATCTTTTCAAATTAACTATTCAATAGAAGAATAATTATTAAATAAATATAAAATATTTATTTAATTGCTCATAGCCATTAATAGAAAGACATGAAATGAATTAAATAAATTAATCTTTTCAAATTAACTATTCAATAGAAGAATAATTATTAAATAAATATAAAATATTTATTTAATTGCTCATAGCCATTTTTATGTGTATACATTTTGCCCCTCTTTGAAATGATATCGAGACAACATTGTTTCAAAGATTAAATCAAGTCTTAATAATGTGCCCAATGGAGATAAAAATCCTAATTGTGTGCCCCCTCAAGAGATAGATCGTGTAATTGTTGAAAATTTTGGATAAGCGGTTGCTCTCACGATAATTGATTGAAATTTCTACAACCTTGGTTGATGAAAATGTCCACTCTTTGATTACTTTGATATTCTGCTTGATTTGATGATTGATAGAGTTTGATTGACTTCATAATCGATGAGGGTCAATGATATAAACTCAAAGCTTTGATGATCTGATAGGATAGAGTTTGATTGACTTCATGATTGATGAACATCAATAATGTAAACACGAGATTGGATAGACTAGATGTGTAACCTCATGATGAATAAGTGTCACTAATATGTGGTCAAAGAGATTGATAGAAATCTCAAGTGAGCAGATAAGATAGCTGATTGATTCATCAAAGTGATTGATTAGATCAAGAACTGACATTTTGTTGATATCATGTTGTAGGAGGATCTAGATGTATTGATTCATCTAGGGGGAAACAGGATGATCAGCGAGGCCTACAACATCTAAAAAGAGTGGTGCTCTTCATCCTCATTGATGTATTGATATGAGACATTGATTTGTATCATGGGACATTATATTTTATTGATTATTTCTTTGATATCATTGTATACTTGGACTGTTTATTGTTTTATAATGATATACAGACATGGACTCTATACGATGGTGACGATTCATGATTTGTTATGCATGTTACTCTATATGATGATGATCTATATACATTGATTACATGGATGACGTTATGATGACTTTTCTTTTCTTTTCATGATGATGATGTTCTATATGATGCAATGATGATGAAATGAAAAATGCTTTTTATTTTTTATTTTGATGACCCTGGATGCAAATGAGAATGATTACTAACTTTAAATGACACAAATGCAATGATCTATATGAGAGTGCAAATGAATGATGATTTTTGTATATTTTTTATGTGTATATAATGATTTTGAAATACAAATGATCTACATGAAATGTTTTTTATCCTTATATGTAATGGTTTATAACGATTAATGAATCTAAGTGCAAAGATGCAACTAAATGGCCTTAAGAACTACAATGATAATGATCCTAATGCAAATAATAATGATGATATACTACATGATTATGAAACACACTTAATGGAATGCAAACTAATGCAATGATTGAATGCTACTAAAATAAAATGAAAGATGATTGAAATGATTCTAAAGATGAATGCAACTACAATGATCAAATGCAAATTCTTTTTGTTTGTCCAGGTATACTCAATCTTTATTTATGATCGTTGATTTGTGAATGAAATGAAATTCTTATAATGCAACTGAAAATGAATCCTTATAATGCAGATGAATAATGAGATAATCTAAAAATGATCTAACTAAAATGATACTTCCATTCTTCATATGATTTCTTGTAACAGTGCTTGATTTCATCATTGAGCTTTAAATGTTGTAAGAAAATACAAGCAACTTGACATAAAGATCCAAGCTGACCTATGTATTTCTTACATGGATTTTGATATAACAAGTTTATACAAGCAACATGATATAATGAATCAAGCTAGCCTGAGCATTTCTTGCAGAACAGACAAGGATTATCCCCTTTCATGCATGACTCGGAACGTCCTCCTTGATCTTTTTTCGATCATATCCTTAGACAAGTACATACCTTAATAAGAGATAAACCACATACAACAATCAAAAGAAAATAATCATGCCCCATCATAGCTTCTCTAGTCATGGACATCCTTGAGTCGCATAAAGTACATGATTAGCAATAAAATCAAGATATAAACACTAAATCTTGTATGTCATTCACATGTTCTCATGGTCATTAATTGATATAATCATCTTGATGAATGATCATTTATAATCTTTCATTACTTGCTGGTTGATTGTTCATTTTCTGAGTTTCACAATTTAGTTGTCATAAAAGGCCTTGATCTTCGTTGCTTCATTGCTTGTTATCTATTTCAAAACCTTAAGTGTCTTTGGTTTTTCTAAGTTTTTCGAATGTTTTGAATTTTCAAAGATTCAAAAGATCACTTTAGCGAAAGGAATTAGGATTTTGCCCCCAGTGGAAACAAAAATTTATTATGGATGTACGAATAATGATCAAGATCCAAACCATGGTGGGATACAAAAGCAAATTCATTGATTCTGATAAAATCTAAGATAGTGACTATGATAAGAATGTCAAAGATTGATAACTATTGGTAAGCTGCATATTTTCTGCTAAATGGTTCAGAGCAATGGACAAGCTAAGATAGATGGAAGCGATAGGATGGAGTGGATAGGTGTATAAAGTGATCTCATAGATGGAAGAACTCACTTTTTAGATAGCGTCATTTACCAGGTTTTTACTATCTAAATTTATTGCATTTTTCCCATAATTGATTTTTTTCTTCTTTTCTGTTTTCGTTGTTTTATGCTTTTTAGGGATTTTCTGCTTTTCTAATTTTTACTAATTTCTTCAAGTTTTTATATGCTTTTTATTGATTTTTTTTCAGTTTTTTACATCTCAAGCATAGAACTTCTTGAGATGGATAGAATTGATAGGTTCATCAACCAATCACCTTCAGGAGTAGATAACTTGTATGCTCCCGAGCCATATGTTGCTACTATGACAAAAGGACCTAACCAATTTGATTCAAATTTACCCTTCTTTTCTCGGTCTTGTTGATTTCTCAGATTTTCCCTTAGAACTATATCTCCAATCTAAAAAATGTGTGGCTTGACTCTGTGATTATAACTTCTTGCCATTCTTTGTTGATATACCTTCAAATGATCTATTGCATTTTGGCAACATTCTTGAATCAGCTCAAGTTCTTGACGTCTAGAAATTCGTTCTTCTTCTTCTTTTGGTATAAGACCTTTCAAGGAAACTCGTAGAGAAGGTATCTATACTTCTACTGGTAATATGACTTTTGATCCATAGACTAAGAAATATGGAGTTTCCCTCGTTGGTGCAGATGTTGGTTTGTTATGTCCAAAGAGCAGGATTTAGTTGAATGTGCTAGTCTTTTCCATCTTCATTAATTGTTTTCTTCAATATTTTCAAGATAGTCTTGTTTCATGCCTCAGCTTGACCATTTCCTTGTGGATAATATGGAGTAGAAAACCTATGTTGGATATGGAATCTCTCACATAGCTTCTTCACATCTTGATTCTAAAATGGTCGTCCATTATCAGTGATAATGGTCATAGGAACTCCATAGCGACGTATTATATAATTCAAGATGAATGATGATATTTGTTTTCCCGTCACTTTTGTCAAAGGTACTGCTTCAATTCATTTAGTGAAATATTCAGTAGCAGTTAGAATGAACTTATGTCCATTAGAGGATGAAGGATTTATCTTACCTACCAAATCAAGGCCCCATTGAGGAAATGACCATGATCTTGCTATAGGATACAATTCTTGTGCTGGTGCATGGATGAGATTCCCATGGATCTAACATTGTTTGCATTTCTTAGCATATGTGAATGAATCTCTCTCCATGGTAGGCCAATAGTAACCCATACGAAGAATTTTCTTAGCCAGTGTTAATCCATTTGAGTGTGTGCCACAAATACCTGTGTGAACTTTGTTAAGAACTTTATCAAATTATTCTTGTTCGAGACATCTCAATAAAGTGCTATCTAGACCTCACCTATATAAGGTATCAACAATAATAGTATAGTAGGATGATTGACAGATAAAATTTCTTCTCTGATTGCAGGATAGGTCAGGAGGAAGGATATTCTCTTTTAAGTATTGATAAGTTTGGTCGTATAAGGATTGACCAGTTCCCGATATATGGAAAATCATGTAGGTATGCTAGGATTGAATGGTAGGGGTTAAGATATCTTCCACCAGGAATTCGTAACGTTGTTGATTCTCCTAATTCTGCAAGAGGGATGCTATTGTAGCCATGGCATCTGTTGCTTTATTCTCATTTCTTTGGATCTTAGTGAATGATACTTATTCAAAGTGTTCTTTAAACTCTTCTATCAACTATTTGTAGGGAATGAGCTTGTCATCCTTAGTTTGATAATCATCATTTATTTGGTTGATGATAAGATGTGAATCACCATAGACATGTAATTCCTTGATATTCCATTCAATAACCATTTTGAACCCAATAGTCAATGCTTCATATTCTGCAGTAGTGTTTGTGCATGGAAACCATAGTCTATATTATTTTGGAATTGTGTGTCCCTAAGGTGTGATGAACAAAATTCCCGCGCCTGGTCCATATTGTGTATAAGAACCATCAAAGTACAACTCCCAAAATTTTGTACTTATTGTCAAAATGTTTGCATCAAGAAATTCAATGTGCAATGGTATGTCATCTTGTAAAGGTGCTTCAGCTAATTGATCAGCAATGACCTATCCTTTGATAGCTTTTCGATCAACATATTCTATATCAAACTCACTTAGTACCATAACCCACTTTGCCAGTCTGCCTATCAAAGTTGACTTGTTCAACAAATACTTTAGTGGATCTATTTTTGCTATCAGTTTCACATAATGAGTCAACATATAATGTCGTAACTTCTGAGTTGCAAATACAACTACTAGACATGTCTTCTCTATTGATGTATAATTCAATTCATAGTCGACAAGTGTTCCACCAATGTAATACATTGCTCTTTCTTTTCCTTCTTCATCATGTTGTGCTAAGAGAGCTCCTGGTGATACATTTGTTGTTGAGATATAAAGTAACAATGGTTTCCCTTTGATTGGTGATACAAGTACTGGAGGATTCATGAGATATTATTTGATTTGTATAAAAGCATCTTCACACTTCTGATCCCATTTGAATGGAATATTCTTGTGTAAAACATGAGTGAATGGATGACATATATCTGCTAATTGAGAGACAAATCTTCTGATTGATTGCAATCTTCCTTGTAAAGAATACAGTTGACTTATGTTCCTAGGCGACTCCATTTCTATGATAGCTTTGACCTTTTCTAGATCTACTTCAATTCCATGAGCTGATATAATTTACCCAAGAAGTTTTCCAGAGGTTACTCCAAATGCACATTTCTTTGGATTTAATCTTAACTGATATCTTTCAAGCCTATCAAAGATCTTGCCCAAGATGTTCAAATGTTCTTTTCTTGTATGAGATTTTGTAAGTATATTATCTACATAATCTTCCATAAATGTATGCATCATATCATGAAAAATTGTTGTCATAGCTCTTTGATAAGTTGCTCATGCATTCTTAAGCCCAAATGGCATAATATCCCAGCAGTAAGTACCCCATGCACAGGTGAATGTTGTCTTTTCTTGATCTTTAAGGGCGATTCTTATTTGATTGTATCTTGGGAATCCATCCATTAATGAAAACATCTCATGTCTTGTTGATAAGTCCACAATTATATCAATGTTGGGTAGTGGGAAATCATCTTTGGGACATGCCTTGTTCAAATCTCTAAAATTGGTGTAGACTCTTATGATTTTATCTGGCTTTGACACTGGCACAATGCTTGAAACCCATTTTGGATAAGCAACAGGTCTTATGAAACCCAAATCTAATAGTTTTTTTAGCTCAGCTTTTACAAGAAGAGCGATGTGTGGATGCATCTTCCTTAGCTTTTGTTTAACTGGTTTTGCTTTTAGATGCCCATTGAGATGATGCATGATAAGATCTGGATTAAGTCCTGGCATGTTTGCATAGGACCAAGCAAAATTTATTTGTCTTTGTTTGAAGAATTCTATGTATTATTTCCTCTCTTTATCTGATAATGATGCAACAAAATGAAGTATCTTGGGATCCTTTGATGTGCCAATGTTTATTCCTTCTGTTGGTTCTATTAAAATAGCAGATCTCTCCTGAAAATATGCAGGGAGGATGTCAAACTTTCCATCTTCTGGCGCCTCAAAGAGGTTTTCACTGTCAGATACGTCCTTTATTTTTCCTTTTGATTGATCTAGTGTTGCCATGAAATGGTTTTCAGCACTTGGTCTTTTTCCTTGTTTGATTTCAATTTTGTGACTAGAAAGTTTGGCATTCTCCTGAATGCAAGAAACGTTGCTTGATTCCGCGATGAAGGTATCTTAGGTGTTATGGGTTCGACAACATTAAGATACACAGCTAAGTCATGGTCATTGGAAAAGACATCCAATTCAAGGTTTTCTAGGTTATCCCAATCAATTAGTTCTGGATGAAGAAGGGGTAAGTCATAGTCATCATCATTGGTAGGTGCTTCAAGGTTCATGACATAATAGTCATAATTTGGTGTAGATTAGGTAATGTCATAGATAGAACGTTCTTGAGGATAGTCTCTCCCAAGTGTTCTCCAATCAGTTCTAACAAAACCAGTATTGGTATTTTGTAGTTCACACTCAAGTGACTCTTCATCTGACATTTGTCCCTTAGACGAATGGATTATATCAACACACACATCTTTAACACTGCAAGTTCCTTCTTGATTAATTTCAATAGATTCATTTGTATTTTGAAGTTGACATACTTGTGCACATGATATAGAGGATTCTTTTGCTATTTTATGTCTTCTCTCAAACTCAGCTTCTTCTGGACTAATAGTCAATCTTGCTTGACTATCTCTTAGTTCTTCCATGGTTCTTCCATACCTTGGTACATCTTGCTTATCATTTGATAGAAATGTGATATTTCCTGATGCTTGATCAATAACTGTTTGTGCTTCTTGTGGTGTTACTTCTTGGTCTTTTTCATCCTCTTTCTTTTGTTGTCTTGTATATGCCTCTTTTTTCTTGATTCTGAGTTCTTCTTGTCTTCTTTCTAACTCTATCTTTTATTTTGTAAAAAACAAGTCTTCATTTGTGATAATTGCTTGCTCTTCATTCTTTTCTTTGCTTGATACACTAGATGATACATTTGGACCCCATTCATAGTCATTTGAATCTGTCTCTAAATCATTGTCTAGGATTACACCACTGTACCATACAAGAATATTGTATGGCGCAAATAGTTATCTGATTTTGGCCATCTCTGCTTTTACTACTTCTCGAATATCTTGTTCAGATTTAGCATTTGCTCGTATTCCTTGAACTTGTTTACAAAATTGTTCTTCTCTTTTGATTGCAAGTTCTTCCTGTTGTTTCTCATATTCTTCTTGTTTTTGCTTATTGGCTACTATTTTTGCTGCTTGATGTATCTTTTCTTGCCATTGTTCTTCTTTAGGGACTGATTTATATCTCCACTTTGGCTGTTGATAATTATGTTGCTTTTGATTTGATTTTGAATATCCAAGTCCCCAATTTATCTTCTTTAGATTGCGAGTGAGGACAAATGGGTTCTGAAATACCTTATTTTCACTTACCAATCGGTCCTTTTCCTTCATATCCCATTTTTTGCATGATCTTATAAACATTGCCATATTGCTCTATGGGAATATTGACTTTTGCAGCTGTTGCTATAGTTTCATTTTCATCTTTGTACAACCAACCAAGAATGTCCTTCTCTTCAGTTTCTTCTGCAAGTGTTCCAGCTCTAACAAATGCTCCATTAAACATTTCTTTTGATTTTTTTGAGATCCGTGGTTGAACATTTGTAGGCTTTCCATATGATTTAGGTGAAAGTGGCAAATTATGTAAAGAATATTTTCCCATTCCTTCATCATTTAATTTGAGTTTTTTCTCAAAGGTTTCCCATAACTTTTCTTGATTTTTTTTGGTAGGATATACTGATTCTCTGTTATGTGGAACTCTTGTATCTTGTGTTGGCTTCAAATTATTGCAATATTGGCTAGAGTCTACAATTATAGTGACTTCTTGTCCCTCATGAGGAAACTTTACACATTGGTGATATGTAGAAGGAACTGCTTGTATCTTGTGAATCCATGGCCTTCCTAGAAGAATGTTATAAGAGAGGTTCAAATCTAAAACTTGACATAATGTATTCCTTTTCACAGGTCCTATTTTGATTGGTAACACCATAGCTCCTTTAGAAGAACGCTCTTCTTCATCATAAGCCTTAATGGTTATTTTCTTCTTTGGATCTACTACATTTTCTGAATATCCCAAAGCCTTTATTAAACTTAACGCACAAATGTTTAAGCCAGCTCCACCATCTACGAGTATGTGTTTGATATGAGTTTTATTAATGGTGACTTCAACATGTAAGGGAGCACTATGAGGATGTTACAAGGATTCATCATCATTTTCAGAAAATGATAAGCAATGAGGGGCTATAAGGTGTCCCACCATGTTTTGAAATTGATCTACATCCAGGTCTTTTGAAACTGTTGTTTTCATTAGAGATTTTTCCAAAATTTCCTTATGCATAGGTGAAACTTTGAGAAGTTCCAAAATTGATATTTGAGCAGGTATTCTTTGCAATTTTTCCACTAAGTTATATTGTCGTGAAGTGGATGTTGATTCATTTGTTATACCCGGAAATGTGACCTTCGCTTTGCTTCTCGTAATGACATTGATTGGTTCTGAAGGTGTGTTATCTTTAATGATGATGACATTTACCACATCATCATATGTATAAGTGTATTTCACTTTGGCTTTACCTTTGCCATCTTTTGATTTAGACTGTTCACCTTTTTTCATATTTAGGAAGCGGAGTTTTAAAGGCTAGATGTGATTCATTTGTCTTATGACTATTCATTGTGATAGTTCCATTATTGATTAAATCTTGGATAAGGTGCTTCAATATTTGACAATCATTAGTTTGGTATCCTTTATTTCGATGGTAATTGAAAAAATAATTATTGTTCCACAAATTAGGTTTGACTTGTGGTTCATAACTTCTTACTTTTGGTAAAATAATCAATTTGTTCGCAAGAAGAGTTTTCAAAGCTAATTCCAAGGGTTCTCCAATGTTTGTGAATTTCCTGCGAGGATTGGAGAAGAAAGACTTGGATTTATTATTATTTTGATTGTTATTGCTTGGGATTTGGCTCGATAGATTAAAGATTGGTTGTTGTTTCGTAACGTTATTGTCATCATTTCCTCCATTGATGACATTTTTATTCTTTGACTAGAACTTGGGTTTGTCATTGTTGTTATTATTGTTGCGGTTGTTATTGTGGGAATTATTGTAAATCTTTAGCTCTCCTTTTTTTACCATTGCGTCTTCTATTTTTAGACCATTCTCGATCATCTTGGCGAAAGAAGGAGGACATTGCATTTTTAGACAATAACTCATTTCACTGATAAGATTATCAATGAATATGTCCATTTTTTCTTGATCAGGTACACCTCTTGGATACCTATTAAACATTTGTTTCCATAACTGCAAGAAGATCATGAAAAATTCACCATTCTTTTGCTTTACATTGCATAAATCCAGCATTGTCATCTCATTTCGTACATTGTAGGGGTATTGTAAAATAAACCTATTCACGACTTCTTCAAAAGATTTGATTCCAGATGGTAATCTTGAGAACCATTCCATTGATTATCCATTTAAACTCCTAGGGAATAGACACATTAGGTAAATTTCGTCGTGTGCAAATTCCATACTCATCGTACAAAATTCCCTAATGTGATCTTGAGGATCAGATTTCCCATCGTATTTATCATATTTAGGGATTTCGCAATGCTATAGAAATGGTATCATATTCAAACCTTTGTCAAAAGGATACTAGCAGATATCTTCCAATGAATACTTCTTGGAACTTGTTCCATTCTGCATATCTTGTATTTGTTGTTGTAGAGTTTGCATTTGTTGAGTGAGATTTAACAACGGATTATCCATACAGTTTCTCCTTGTCTCTTCATAAGTTCTTTTCTTGTATCTCCCCTTGTTTCTCCATGGCTTTCTTTGTTTATATCTTTGTTATTTGGATCATCTGTGTTTTGAGTGTTACTTGTCTCCGCATCTTGTTTCAAGCCTTCTATGTTAAAGTCTTGTGGCAATTTAGCTCTTGATTTTGCCAACATCAAAAGATATTTTTCTTTTTGCTTTGCTAATAATTTTTCCATTAGAGTATCAAATTTGAAATCTCACTCAAGGTCTCTAATGGTGTTATTGACCACTTTTTCGTCAACAACCATATACCCAAAAGTTTGGAACATAGAATTATCTTCTTCTTCCATTTGTTTTTGTTGTTTTCTGAGTTGTTCGTATTGAGATCTAGTCCAAACTGGCATGTGATTGTTTCAATTTTTTTGAAGTTTTTGACCTTCTAAAAACAACTCAATAGGTGATTATTGGTTTAGGAAGGTATGCTTTGTTGATTTTACCACTGTTGTTGGTTCATTGTGATAAAGCATCTCTTTGTTGAAAAATACGTCCTTGCAAAATTTCTTCGTCAAATTATGTCCTGCAACCACATAAATAGTGACGAAAATGGTGTAGGAATGTCCTATGTTTTAACAAGATCTTGCAATTGATATACAAGAATCTTATCCTCTTCTGAGTAGCTTTATAACTGAGCTTTCTTTTCTTAAGGTGATACTTAAAAGTCATATAAGCATATGATAGTTTAAAAGTTTGCTCGATTCCAATGTGAGTGCAATTCTGATTTTGATATAACCTAGGTTCAAAATAGGAAAGATATATCCAAGATAATGAACACAAGGTAGAGTGACTTAGTTTCATGATAGAGGATTTGATATATCTTGACAAGAAACTGATAATGATGAATCACTAACTTGTTGAATGTTTTATGCTTATGGAAACCTTTTTGGAAATAGCCTGTTGGATTAGTAACCCAGTTATCGAACTAATTTGAAAATGTGTGATATTTTAAAGACAATCTACTCAAGAAGTGTTTTGATACTGATTTTGAAATTTTTGTTTGATATGCTTTGTCTCAGATGTGAGAAAGCATTTGTGCCAACTTTTTGGGACAAATGCGCTATTTTGTTGCTTGAAAGCGCTGCTCTGACTATGTTTCAAGGATTTTTTTCAATTTTCCCAGCAAGTTGTTGGATTTTTTCTTATTTTTAGATGATGATTTTCTTCAATTTTTTACCATTATGAGCATGTTATGGACATAGAAGACACAAATTTTGAAAAACAAAATGCACAAGCAAGTACAAATCTTATGGTAGGCTAAGACAATAATTGTTGAATCTCAAATGGGGTTTCCCCCGAGGCTACATTATTCAAAGCGGATATTTAGATGCTTGACCCCACTGGCTCCACCCTTGGCACTCACTTCTCCGAGGCAGCCAAGCACCAGTTTCCATGAAAACTCCCCATGGAAAACTTTATATCTATACTAAGAACCGTATGTGTGTGAGTTGCTTCATAGGTCCGACCTCTTGTGCCAACAATTTAAAGAATTTTGGCAACTAGTACAAGTGGTTTTTAGTAAAGGCTTCCGGTCATGTGGCCATACATGCGACACTTTCAACTCTGTAAATACAGAAGGTTCCCAACCTATAGAGGTTACACTCCATAGGGTTTATGGGGAAACATAGTGTCAGTATGAACTTATCAGCACATGTTACTTGTGACTTTTGTCACTCGATTTATTTAGAGTGGATCAGAAGGACTCGGTATTAGCCAGTTTCCACTTTGGATCGTTCCCCTCTAACTGGCCCCCTCAAGGTAGCCCGGGAAGGTAGGCCCTCTAAAGGTTACACATAAAAGAGAGTAGGTTTGGTTTTCTGATCACCGTATGAGGGTGAGAGCATACTTACCTACTAATTCATCAAGAATGGAAAACACAAGTTTATTTTATCCCTCTACAATATATGTGCAACTACTTTAAAGAAGTCACTCAAAATGCAAGTTGCATGTTGTAGATTTATCCCTTAGTTAAGCTAAATGAGAAAGATATGATGTGTTACTATGTGAGGAAATGCATGAAATTTGCTTAAAAACAATCCTACACATAGACATGTTAGTAGTTTGAAATTTTTAGTTCTTGGACATTTGGACTTGCAAAAAAAGTTTGTTAGTTGCAAATAAAAGCACTATCCTAGCAAATGCGTTGTCTTCCACCTCAAAAGTGCTAACCTAGAGGACAAAAGTGTGAACCTGTGATACAAAAGCGCTGCTCTACGAACTAAAAAGTGAGAATTCACTGACAAAAGCACTAATCTACAAATCAAATGCGTTGATTTTCCAACAAAAGCGCTAACCTAAATTCCAAATGCGCTAACCTGCAAGACAAAAGCACTAATCTACTAAACAAAAGCATTGTTAGAACTCACACAGGTGTGAATCTGGATTACAAATGTGTTGAACTTATGTTTGCAAGAACTAGATAGGATATTAGAAAATATGCGAGGCTCCAGCCCCAAGGTGGGCGCCAAAATGTGTCGACTTGAATTTTGTCATCAAAATACTACCTGCAACATGTTAGTTTCACAAAATACAAAGGAAATGCTATAGGAAATCCAAACTCAACCAATGAAACTACATGAAATGAATATAAAAATAAAACCATATTATTACCTTCATGATTTAAGTCTCATTGTGTCCTAACTCCACTGTTCCTGGTTGTAGATAATGTGCTCTCAGACAAGCACTGATAGCTTCTAAGATGGCATATGAAGAATGGACTAATAACTGATAGTTAACTGATACTATAATATGTAATGTAAATGATTTAAAGCTAAATGATTATACTAAATGATTATGTTAAATTGCTTCAAGGTAAAAACTCACAGATGCATAAGTTTACTCAAATTGTTAACTTGAAAACTCACTTGAAGACTAACTTGAAGACTAACTCTTTCTCAACTCAAACTCCCACATTTATAGACTTTGAGAGGATAAGATGATGTGTCCTGGATCAACAGTCATGATCATATCTGCATATTTGGATGGTTGTGAGCAAAGGTGAAGGTTGAGAGAAAGGGGGGAGGAGAAGACAAGTGTCACTCATCTCACTTTGACTGGGTTGTTGACTGAGGGAATCTAGGGATGGTTGGAGAAGATTTAGGCATGAGAGGACAAGTGGACTCAAGTCCTTCCTAAGATGTAGGGATGCTGGAGAGAATATAGAAGAAGGTTAAGAAATATGTGTACGTACACAATATTTCATTTTTTTTGGAAGTTGGAGATAAGTGGCTAATAAATGTTTTATTTATTTTAATTTTGTTGAATTAATTTAGCTACATGATGGATGAGCTGGCAAAGGAAAGATGAAGTGGAGATGGAAGGATGAGTTGGAAATGAAATTAAATAATTTGGAAATTATTAAATATTTGAGACTATAGGATAGAAGAATAACCATTAAATATTAGATATTTAATTGATTGATTAGAGGAAAAGGACAAATGAATTAATTAATAAAATGTTTCAATTAAATTAATTAAAAGAAAGACATGAAATGAATTAAATAAATTAATCTTTTCAAATTAACTATTTAATAGAAGAATAATTATTAAATAAATATAAAATATTTATTTAATTACTCATAGCCATTTTTATGTGTATACAGTTTTAATTCTACATAAAATAAATTAAGGTTTTTATACTTTTCTCTTGTTTGTGAACCCAATCTAGGTATTATGTGAATAAAAAATCATCTTTAAATATATTACAAATATTTACCGCAATATTGGTATTAGAGCACTACTAAAATTTGTGTACTTAAGCATGTTTTCCAAAATATCCATTGGTGATATTATGGTGGTATCATGGTTAGTTTTCTTTTCAACTTGTGAATCGTGCATCTCTTAGATATTATTGAAAAATTCAATATAGAGATTCAAACTCTCTATAGAGCTTCAAGGAGAAATTTAGTTTTTACACTTCAAGGAATTGATGAGATTATCATTAGAAGAGACTACTAAATAGTAACTAAAAGATTTGAAGGTAGTTTATCATTTGAGACTTTGTAAAAAAAATTTCCAAACTATTCAAAGTGGATAAAAGTGAGGAATGGACAAGTGTAGACAAAAGAGCTAGAAATGAATATAATCAAAATCTAGTTGAAGCACACGAGAAAGAAAAAATGTTATTACATAATGAAGAGCTTTAAGACCCTAAACCACAACCAACAATGACATATAAATCATTTTTAAAGACACCATATGGGAGTAGCTCAAATGAAGGACCACATATGAAGATGTATCATGCACCCCCTCAAAGAACCAAATATCTAGTTGTTAAAAGGAAGATAAATGAAGATATTGGAAATAAGATAGAAAGAAAGTAACTCCACTTCTCTTTCAATGAACCTTGGGAATTAAGCTACAAACATCAAGGAAAAAATGAAATGATTCTAGATGAAGAGTTAGAGAAATTTCCTAAAGAGCTAGAAAAATAGATGATGTAACTCAAACCTATGATGGATGTTCTTGAACATATCTTGCTTGAGGAAGAATAAGAGAGAATGAAAATAGAGGTCCAATAAGTCACAAAGGACCAAAGGGAATCCATAATGGAAACTATAGGTAAATATTCCTTAATTGATATTTTAGTTTTCTCTAATGAGTTCTCACTTCAAGAAAATGTTTGTTGTTGAATGAATTCAATAAAAAAATCAACATTGCAAGAAATTAGAGTCATCATTGTTGGCAAGAAATACATAAATCCCTTATATGAGGACACAACAACTTCTATCCAAATGGTAATTGAAACTACTTTGGAAAAGGGTATATAAATTAATTATATGAACCTTAAATTATAGCAATGAGCACAAAGTAGAATATAGTTCAAAGCTTCAAGGATATGAGAAAAAGTAAATGTTAGAAAATTATCCCATTCAGATGGCAAACATAAAATTTAATGCAAAAAATGACAGATTTTTTACTTCTAGCAATGTGAATAAGAAAAATGTATCTCTTTACAAAGCCAAGGAAAAATCATCACTTATAGAATGCACTTGTGAAAATTTTATATTGTCTATGCACTCTCATCAATTTTGAATGAATGAATATGTGTAATTCAAGGTAAATTTTGTGAAACCTTTGTAAAAATATAAATGAGAATAATAATTGAGTTGAGTTATTAGAAGCTTTAATGAAGGATGGCCTAGTTAGGAAGCATGCATAGGAGGATAATACCTCGATTAAAAAATTATTACATTTCAAATCACTAGTACTTTAAGAACAATAACTTGTAATAAGTAGGTTGATTATCTTGATGATTATAACATAAGTAATGCAAGTCACACAAGTTTTTTACCTCTAGTTTATCATTTCAAAATAGAATGAGATTTGGATAACTATTCAAAACAACCAAAATTGGAGTTTGAGGTTGAGTTTGCACTGTGTCCTCTAATGCCTCATTTTGTAGGCTCACTTAGAAATCATGACACCAACCAAGGAGATTGCAAAGCATTTATTAGGGCCATGAAGGATGATGAATTGAATGAGTTATCTAATAGTAATGAACTTTAATACTTGGGAAGAAATAATTCATTTTCTCATGGGAAAGAGTCAAAATATGATGATTCAAAATTTTCCTCGGGTGGTTAGCTCAAGTGGGGCAAATGAGAAATCAACAACATTAGAATTACGTCAAATAAAGTATACAAAATATTCTTGCAAAGGTAAATATATCCCACTTAGTTTAGGAGGTCATGTGACATCTATATATAACCCTCCTTCCATTATTAGAAACATTTCCAAGACCTTATATAGAGAGGCTAGAGTTTTCAACAAGGAGAAAAATGATAAATATCATCTTGTCAATGTTTCACGAGGGTCTATTAAGCTACATGAATTGAAAGAGTGGCTATTGGTGGATATTGTAAACCCTGTGATATTTGTAATTATGTGTTAGAGAGACTATCATGGAGGGTCTTCAAGAATGAGGATCTTACGCATAATTGAGGGACATCACGTACTAGTAGAATGGAGGAGAATTGTCTTTTCAATTTGTATATTTAATCCTTTATTTATTCTTCATTGATGTTTGAAATGTGTGTTATAGACCCCATCGTGATTCTATCCAAATAACATAGTAAATATTATAGTTATGCAGTTATGGATGATATATATATATATATAAATACATATATATATATATATATATGTATTTATATACATATATATATATATATATATATATATGTATATAAATACATATATATATATATATATATATATATATATATATATGTATATAAATACATATATATATATATATATATATATATATATATGTATATAAATACATATATATATATATACATATATATATACATATATATATATATACATATATATATATATATGTGTATATATATATATATATATATATATATATATATATATATATATATATATATATATATATATATATATATATATATATATAAAATGTTCCTTTGCTATAATCTTGAATTTAATGCAAATCATGAGGTCGAACTAATTTATTGAGTGATTGGGTTTCCTAAGTTGATTGGGAATATGAAGAATGATAGATATAACAAATTTAAGAATTGCCCCTATTGAGGATTATCCCAATTGATAGGTGTTGAACTTATCCCCAACACAAGTTATTGAATGCTAGAAAAACCTAACAAAAAGGGTGAGTTGGAGGGTAGCAAAAATCTCGAAAGAACGTGTTTTAGAGCATAAATCAACCAATATTAAATGTTAGCACTTGGGAGAGTGTCGCAATAATCTCCCAATATCTTACCACTTGGAATACTTTCATGAATATAAATGTATGTTTATGATGTACCATATTGCACTCATTTAGCATTCATAGATCATGGAGTATTGTTCACAAGGGAAATGGATGGCATCATCATTGCAAGGATGGGAATTTGGGATGTGGAATCGTCACAAACTAGTTGGTTAGAACCCACCTATAGTGGATGTTGCTTGGGAAAACCATTTTTTTTTTTAAATTTAATTTTTCATCACTTGAGGGAAAACAATTTTGAGTAGGGTGGACTTATCATGTCTCCTTTTTGTAATAAATTGTGTTATAGACAAAAATCCTATTTCATATTTCTTATGACTCTCCCAATCAATTTTTTTATTTGTGTTTTTTATATTCTTTCCTCTTATGTCCATCTAAAGTCCCTAAAATCTCATATTTAGTCTTCTAAGTGTTTGATAGTCATCAAACGTTCAAATTTTCTCTATAGGCATATGTCTTTCCATCTAATTTTGACTTTTCTATGATCCCTATCAAACTTTTAAACTCCACCATCATAATATGCTTTTCCACCCAACTTTGTTTTTCCTTTATGCCTATTAGAGAGACAGACTTATCCATCTAGACATACCTAGTGTCCATCCAATCACTCCTTTCCTCTAAACTCTATTCTTGTCCCCTTCCTTATTAGAGTTTTGGACTTACTCTCACCATTACTTCTCCTTCCTAAATTTTAATCCTTGACTAGTGATAAGACTCATGAAGTATCTTCATCTCACAAGCTTTGATACTCTCACCTATTTTGCATTTTTCACCTCACTTACCTCCTAACTTATCTCAAAGCATCATTAATTATCAAATCATATGTGGTAAATTCTAGAAAGGGTTTTCTCTTACCAATAAAATAATATTTAATTATTGGGGTATAGATCCATGCGTACCTCCAATGTTGCAAATGAAGACATAACCTTGGGTACCATCAATGTAGTAGTTAGGTTTTTAAACTCTATGAGATCTCTTCAAATAATTGTAGAGGATATTTGTAGATCACAAAATATTCCCCCATTCCTTTGAGGTACATTCATGCACATGTGACACAATTTTAAGTGACTTACGAGGAAAATGGTGCCTATTAGGTATGAACATTGTTTCTCATGCATTAATATTGAGATCTTGACATTCAATGTAGTATTTGACATTCTTTCTTTGGATAGTAAGGATTCAAAATCAAAACAAAATGAATGATTATGATATGTAATATAAACAACATAAATTCTAAATAAAAATTGCCATGAGCACTTATTGCTTACACATCTAGATCTAAAGACAAAAGCCCATGGATCTATCGAGGTTGAGGGACAAAAATGTTAGAGTAAAGTAATTAATTAACTTTACTCTCCTCTTAAGATTTCTCTTTATGTATACACTAGTCATTTAATAATTAATATTTAATTATTAAATGCTCACACCTTAGGGTTAGGTTTTCCTTTCGGTGTTGATCTCCTTTATAAGGATTGATCTCTTGTATTATTGTTATATTCTTTATTCATTTTTCTCTGATAATCAATCTTTTCATTTTGTCAGAGCCAAAACCCTTGTATTCGTTCTCTCTCTTTCTCTGTGACAGGTTTCTTGCATGCAGGTTTCTTTGGGTTCTGTGGATTTGTATTTCTCAAATCCTACATGGTATCAGAGCTGGATCTGCTGCAGCTTGTTCAGACTTTTGAAATATTTTGAGATCCAGGTTTTGGTTGCATCAGATCTGTGCTTGTCTTCTGTTTTTTATTTTGGAATGGGGGTATTTTTTTCGGTGCACTTTGAGCCCAAACGGACCTCACCGTTGAGCTTGTAGCGCCCAAAAACCCCTATTTCCATATAAAATTCATTCGATTTGGACATAGTTGCTCCAGAAGGCAAATTTTTTAATGCCCCAAGGTCGTACGGCCCTAGGGCACGCAGCACGAGGTGAAAATTCAAAAAAAAAAAAAAATTAGAAAAATGTCATTTTTTTGAATTTCCATGGGCGCAACCAGTTTTAAGGCCCGCGCCACCGGTGCGCCGCCCGGCGGTCACTGCCTGGCCGCCGCCGTCGACGGTAACCACCGGTCGTGGCCTGGCAACCACCGCCGCACCGCCGGCGCAGCCCGCAGCCCGCACCCCGCCTGTGCCCTGCCTGTCCTCCACCGCCGCCCCTGCGCCGCCAGCCCCTGCATTAGCACCTGGTCGCCCAGCGGACCAGGGGCTTTTTTTTTAAGCCCTTGAGGGCTATAAGGGCCTTTTTTGGAGCTGTTTTTACAAAATTGGGCATAACTCGGGCGTCCGATCTTCGTTTTTCGAAAAGGAATAGGCGTTGGAATGCTGACTCCGAGCCCATTCTAATGGTGTAGGAATTTTTTCACATTTCTCCAGTTTGATTGTATTTTTTCGCAGTCAAAGTCTGATGAGCCTTTTTGCACTCCGAGGGGCATAACTTGCTCGTTTTTGCTCCATTTTTCGAAAGCGAATAGGCATCAGAAAGGTGTTTTTGTGCTCTTTCCAGATCTATAGTCTATTTCATCAATAAATTCTTTAGGTGCTCATAATTTTGTCTCAACCAGTTCTTTCTTTCTATCATTTTCAGGCTTTCAGTTTGTACTGGGGATTATTTTTTTTGCATTGTGGGGGGTGTTTTTCTTGATTTTTGTTATTTACATCAGAAAACCAGAATATACAAACACCAATACAAAAAACCAAACCCCCTTCTGCATCTTCTGTCTAGTTCTGAAAGACCACTTAATAATAATTCAAAAAATTCAGAGCAGTTGAGGCACAATTCATAGGATGGTAGATAGACCTATTGAATCTCTCACACCGCATAATTACCACACTTGGAAGGGTCGCATGATGACTCTTCTCCAGTCTCGAGGGTTATGGTCTTGTTTGGATGAGATTCAACTTCAGTTGACACGTCCTTTTGAGGTTATGCAGCACAGGAACAATATGGATCAGGCTATGGGATTGATGGCTTTACACATTTTCGACAGTCTTCAGTTTCATCTTGAGGGTTGTCTCACTCCTTGAGCCATTTGGACCAAGTTTGAAGGACTTTTTGGTACTGTCAACGAGTTCAGAGCTTTGTAGCTTGAGGCAGAGTTAACTTCCTTGGTACCTGATTCGTTTCCTTCTATTGAGGACTTTCTGATGAAGTTCAAACAGCAAAGATCTATCTTGCAGGGTTGTGGTAAGACTAAGACTGATACAGAGTGCATTTTCCTGATTCTCTCCAAGCTTTGGGGTCCATTTCAGATCTTCTCTTCGACCTTCTATTCCAGCATGGATGCCTTGGGTGCTCGACATGTCATGCCTTCTTTTGAGGTCTTTTGTGATCGTATGACTCGTGAGCAAGCTAAGCTTAAGCAGTTGGATTCACTTTCAGGTTCACAGAACCAAGCATTAGTAGCCCAGTCCTCCAAAGGAAAACAGAAGCAGAAACTGAAGCCTAAGAAAGATTTAGAGGCTAGTGAGAATCCCTCCAAGCCACCACCTAAGTTTGAATCAAAACCACAGTCCAATTCTAAACAGGGCAAATCTTCAAAGTCTGGTGAGTCTTCCTCCAAGACTAAGAAGAAATCTGGTGATCCTTGCAGTTTTTGTGGCAAGGAAGGACATCCCGTTTTCAGGTGTTGGAAATGTTTAGAGGCTTTGGAGGAAGCCATGCAGCAGCATAATATCAATGCACCACAGCCTCCTTCGCAGCCCACAGGGAAAGGTCGTGCTCTTTCTGCATGGGCATTGTCCTTCGCATCCACTTGGATTCTAGATTCTAGTGCCTCTCACCATATGACACACACAGAGGATTTGGTCACCGCTCTTGCCCCTACAGGCACTAGACATATTGCAGTTGGTGACTCAACACAACTTTCCATTCAAGGTTCTGGTACTGTTTCATTGGATGGTGGTTGTCTTCAAGATGTGCTTTTGGTTCCTGACATTTCGACAAACCTTCTATCCGTTTATCAGATTTGCCACTCTGGCTCTGGTAAGACAGTTGAGTTCTCACCTCATGATGTGGTTATTCGAGATCTTCATGATCCTGACTTGGTTGTGGCTACTGGGAGTGTGGATTCTGCATCTCACTTATATAGTTTTGATGGCTTTGAGAGTTCAGACACTGTTGGTTCCTCTCTTATAGCACATGCAAATTCAGTGAGCAGGCTTTGGCATAAGCGTTTTGGCCATGTCAATTACAGATATCTACAACAGATGAGTACACAGGCACTTGTGATTGGGCTTCCACAGATTTCTTGTATGGATGGTGTATGTCGTGGTTGTGTCCTTGGCAAACATCATCGAGATCCTTTTCCTAAGGGTCGAGCCTCTCATGCTAGGGCAACCCTAGAGTTGGTACACAGTGATCTTATGTCCTTTCCGACTCCTTCCTTTTCAGGGGCCCGTTATGTACTCACTTTTATTGATGACTTCTCCAGACGTACATGGGTGTACTTTCTTAAGTACAAGTCTGATGTCTTTGACTCGTTCAGGATTTTTAAGACATTTGTGGAGAAGCAATCTGGACTTTCTATCAGGCGGATACGCACAGATAATGGGGGGGAGTATGTAAATCACGCTTTCAGAGATTTTTGCACTGAGCATGGTTTACAACATCAGTTTACAGTTACTTACACCCCTCAGCAAAATGGTGTTGCTGAGAGAAAGAATAGAACCTTACGGGAGATGGCAAATTGTATGATACAGTCTCGAGCTATGAGTTCTTCATTTTGGGCTGAGGCAGTCAATTCTGCCAATTATATTCAGAATCGGATGCCCCATAAGGCATTGTGACATATGACTCCTAAGGAGGCTTGGACCCATGTCAAGCCTGATGTTTCTACATTCCGAGTTTTTGGTAGTGAGGCTTGGGCATTTATTCTTGATGCTTAGCGGAAAGCCATGGAGAGGAAGAGCTGACCACTCATATTTGTTGGCTATTGTGAGGATGTTAAAGCATACAGGTTGTTTGATCCTGATTCCAGAGAGGTCCTGTTTCGGTGGGATGTCTAGTTTGATGAGTGCTATCCTCAGATGGATTCTCCATCCCCAGCTTCTCCCTCATTGCCTACTCCTTCCTCTTCATCTCTTGAGGATTACTTATCTCTTGAGGATGGTGTAGATGATGATCCACCATCTCAACCACCACTAGTTGCTCCGTCTTTGCCGAGGTGGGCCCGTGATACTGTTGAGGCAGTTGGTTCTTTGGCAGGTGATCCTTCCGATACTCGTCGCACTTGTGCTCAGACATCTGGTTCTAGTCTTTTGAGTCATGCCATTTCAGATGATCCTCAAAAGTTTTCAGAGGCGACAGGACACCTTGAGTGGGATAGGGCCATGGATGAGGAGTATTCTTCTTTGATGAAGAATCATACTTGGGATCTTTGTCCTCTTCTAAGGGAAGAAAGTTGGTTCAGTGCAAGTGGGTGTATCGTACCAAGTATGCTGCAGATGGTTCTATTGATAAGTATAAGGCCCGTCTTGTTGCGAAGGGGTTTTCTCAGGTAGAGTCTATTGACTACTCTGAGACCTTTGCTCCTGTCGACAAGATGAATTCTATCCGCCTGGTACTTTCACTTGCAGCTTCACAAGGATGGACAGTGTTTCAGATGGATGTGAAGAGTGCCTTCTTGCATGGAGACCTACATGAGGAGATCTATATGGAGCAGCCTCAGGGATTTGTGCAGGACACTTCTTTGGTTTGCAGACTTCATCGTTCATTGTATGGTCTCAAACAAGCCCCCAGGGCTTGGTATGAGAAGATGGACTCTTTCCTGCTTTCCTCTCACTTCACTCACTGTCATTCCAATCACACTATGTATATTTAGCGTCAGGAGGGTGATCTTTTGATTCTTGTGCTATATGTAGATGATCTCATTCTTACAGGTAGCTCATCTTCCATGATTCAGAGTGTTCAGAGAGCTTTGATGGAGCAGTTTGAGATGACAGATCTTGGTCTCTTGCACTTCTTTCTGGGTCTACAGGTTATTCAGTCTTCAGATGGGATTTCCATTTTTCAGGAGAAGTATGCTCTTGATATGCTTCAGCGATTTGGCATGCTTGATCGCAAGTCTGCCCCCACTCCATTTCAGTCAGGTGTTGTTTTGTCTTCCACTTGCTCTACTCCTTCAGTAGACCCCACTTTATACAGGCAGTTGATTGGCAGTTTGTTGTACCTGACCCATTCTCGTCCTGATCTTTCCTTTGCGGTTGGCCTTGTCTCTCGATTCTCCCATGATCCTCATGAGAGCCATTGGCAAGCAGCCAAATGTATTTTGAGATACATTCGGGGCACCACTCATTATGGCATTCACTACACTTCAGGATCCCCTCACATCATTGGCTTCACTGACTCCGATTGGGCTGGTGATGTCAATGATCGGAAGTCTACTTCTGGCTTCGTTTTTTGCCTTGGTTATGGTCCTATCACATGGTCTTGCAAGAAGCAATCTGCTATTGCATTATCATCTACAGAGGCTGAGTACCGTGCAGCAGTGTTAGCCAGTCAGGAGGTTTTATGGCTTCGGCAGTCGATGACAGAGTTTGGGTTTCCTCCAGATTGTCCCACTACTCTTTGGTGCGACAATCAGAGTGCCATTCATATTTCTTGCAACCCAGTGGAGCATTAGCGGACAAAGCATATTGAAATCCACATGCACTTCATTAGGCAGTTGATTCAGGATGGTTCTCTCATCTTGGAGTACATTCCTACAGAGGAGCAGGTTGCTGACATCTTCACTAAACCTTTGGCATCTCCGCGCTATCTTCAGTTGCGCTCCATGCTTGGGGTGAAGGAAGTTGTCCTTGGGGGGTCTCAGTGAGGCCTTCCTTCCTTCATGTTTTCTTTTCAACATGTTTCTGTATCTCTTTTTGGAGAGGAGTTTTTTCCCACTAGGTTTTCTCCTTTACTCCGCTTTATAGAGATTTTCTTGTATTCGGGTACCTGATCAGGCCTTGTTGTCGGGACCCTCTTTTGCATTGTAGTTCCTTTGCTTTCTTCTGCATTGTTTGTAGCTACATTGTAGCTCATCTTAAGGGGGGGTGTTAGAGTAAAGTAATTAATTAACTTTACTCTCCTCTTGAGATTTCTCTTTATGCATACATTAGTCATTTAATAATTAATATTTAATTATTAAATGCTCACACCTTAGGGTTAGGTTTTCCTTTCGGTGTTGATCTCCTTTATAAGGATTGATCTCTTGTATTATTGTTATATTCTTGATTCATTTTTCTCTGATAATCAATTTTTTCACTTTGTCAGAGCCAAAACCCTTGTATTCGTTCTCTCTCTTTCTCTGTGACAGGTTTCTTGCATGTAGGTTTCTTTGGGTTCTGTGGATTTGTATTTCTCAAATCCTACATATCTTACATCGAAGGATGAAAATACTTCGATTGAAGGAGAAATATCACATAAAGGTCACATTCAAGCTTTATTGGCAACATATCTTTAATGACATCGAGCTAGTTTGGTTTGCAAGTTGCTTTAGTGATCCATTGTATTTGTGCAACCAATATTTAAATAATTAGATCATATTGTTGTACTTTTTTACCGTGGTTACTTCCATAGCCATGTTTTATAATGGGTTTCAATCCCACAAAATGTAAGTGAATGACTCTACAATTTTATCACATTTGGGAACCTAATTTATAAATCTAGGTAATTTATGAATGGAAAAACATATTTAAATCTATTACTAATATTTACTACAAAATTATTCTAGGACACCACAATGATATGAAAACATTATTAAAATTTGTATACCTAAGCTTAGTTTTCAAAATATCCATTGGAGACATTATACCTTCCAGCCCACATCTCAAAAGAATCAGAGAAGTGAAAGTGATACTAAGAGGACTCTCTATTGAAATTGTGTTATCTTGTGGCTTGTCTATTTTATCTTTGCATTATGGTGATTATGTAAGCTTGTATGCATGCTTTTCTCTCATGGGCTGTGTAGGAAATGAATTATTTGTATGTGGTTTTAAAGCCTTATGTCCTAACGATTGGCACTTTGGTGGGACATAAACCCCATTCTTAACGCTAGTAGGTTTCATTCATCACCAGTCCAAGATTTTGGCACAATGGTTTCCTTGCATGATATCAAAGTCGAGGTCTTGAGGTCAAGCCCTATAGAGTCTGGTGGGCATTTAATGTCCCTATTGATGAAAACCTAATATGTTGGCTAAAATTTGGTGAATGTTCCTTTATCATGCTGGTAGATGTGTACCCAAACCAAATGATGGGGCCAATACCCACATTTACGTGAGGTGGCTATCTTGCACTATCACTCTAGTGGGACAAAAACCCACTCTTAATGCCAGTGGACACAATTCACCATTAGTCCAAGCTTTTGGTGTAGTGTTTTCCTTGTTGTAGTAACCTGCCTATGTGTAGGAGTTGTGATGAGAGTAGTTTCAATGCTAGAAGACTACCTAGATGTTTTGAAGAAGAGTTAAGGACAATAAATATTTTTGCACTACAAGTTGATAATTAATGCAAAAGAAAAATTAGTTTCTTTGAGTAATTTTCAATAGAAGAAGAAGAAGAAGAAGAAGAAGAAGAAGAAGAAGAAGAACATGGACATGTAATGTATTATTTATTTATTTGATGTTGCATATGGACATGTAACATGTAGAGATTCCTTGGGAATAATCTCGGGACCACTTGATGAGTTGTATTGTAACATTGGGAATATTATATTATAATTATTTAATAAAGGGGAAGATATTTAAAAAGAGAAAACTTTGTACCCAATATTAAATGCGGGGTCAAGGGGTGGGTAAGCACATGGTTTTACTTTACCACTCATTGTTTTTGTGTGAGCTTGGGTCTATATAAGCAAGCACATGTTTAGTAGTTAATGTTGGCTGGTGGCTTTGGGTTGTCATTGTATTGAGTCCTTTAGAGGATTGCATTTGTGAAGCATGGCCTGAGATGTGTGGATTCATGCTTGGACACATGGGAATGCATTGGAGGGCTTGATGATTTAGAGGTATTCATTGTAACTCTTGTTGCTTTATGGCTGATCAATGCAATGGAGTATGGATGCCTTTAAAGGCTAGGTTTTTCCCTTATGAGGGTTTTTTGAGGATATATCTTGTGTTATCTTTTGGCTTATCTATTTTATCTTTGCATTACGGTGATTATGTAAGCTTGTATGCATGCTTTTCTCTCATGGGTTATGTAGGAAATGAATTATTTGTATGTGGTTTTAAAGCCTTATTTTCTAACAGTTGACACTTTGGTGGGACATAAACCCCATTCTTTACGCTGGTGGGTTTCATTCATCGTTAGTCCAAGATTTTGGCACAATGGTTGCCTTGCATGATATCAAAGTCGAGGTCTTGAGGTCAAGCCCCATAGAGTCGGGTGGGCATGTAATGTCTCTATTGATGAAAACCTATATGTTGGCTAAAATTTGGTGAATGTTCCTTTATCATGTTGGTAGATGTGTACCCAAACCAAATGATGGGGCCAATACCCACATTTGCGTGAGGTGGCTAGCTTGCACTAGCACTCTAGTGGGGCAAAAATCTACTCTTAATGCTAATGGACACAATTCACCATTAGTCCAAGCTTTTGGTGTAGTGTTTGCCTTGTTGTAGTAACCTTTCCCATGTGTAGGAGCTTTGATGAGAGTAGCTTCAATGCTAGAAGACTACCTAGATCTTTTGAAGAAGAGTTAAGGATAATAAATATTTTTGCACTACAAGTTGACAATTACGAAAAAAATGGTCTATTTTTTGCAAATGATGTTCTTTTTTTAGAGAGAGAGAGAGAGAGAGAGAGAGAGAGAGAGAGAGAGAGAGAGAGAGAGAGAGAGAGAGAGAGAGAGAGAGAGAGAGAGAGAGAGAGAGTATGTATGTGTGTAAGGGATAAAGATGTAGGGATGGGGGAACAATGTGTGTGCGTGCGAGAGAGAGATAGAGAGAGAGGGGGGGGGGGAGGTAAATTATCATATCCTTAATCCAATGACATATAGTCATTTTTTTGTTTCTTTTTAGTAATAAATTAAAACTTAATGATGATGAAGAAGAATAAATTGTAACGTCCATTAGGCTAAAAATAGCATATGAGATATCTCTTGATCAATCTGACTTCTACATTTTAGTCCTTTTCCTATGCAAGGCAATGATGAGCGCCCCCAACATCTCAATGGTCCCCTTGTTAAATAAATTATGTCAAGAACCAACTATCAAGATATTTACATAATTGTCCCTACTGGCTTTGAAGGCATCACACTCTATACTAAAATGCTTTTCAATTTGCACTTTCCCAAAAGTACAAAAAATTCACTTTTTCTTCCCAAACTTCATTTGGCCTTGTCTGGTTTGACAACGAAGTTGACAATAGTTCTTAACTAAGTAACAAATTTTTTGACTCTCCACAAAATATTACTCGTGAAAATGCCAAATTGACATCATTCAAAATAATTTATATTCTATTATTTACCAACCTAATAATTTATATTCTATTATTTACCAACCTCGTTGAGTGGTTGACTTAAATTTTTAGCTGGCTTGATTGTTATAGCTCCTCTATTATGATATAGACATTAAAAAAAGGCTTCAAAGACAACCTAATCAATGTTAGTTGAATACAAATGGAAAAAAGTGCATTTGGCATTTTTGTGCTTTACATTAGAAGCAGGGCCACTGTAAACTGTTTTATAAACTTGTATTCCTTTTGCCTCTATTTCCTCGTTTATCTTAGAAAAAGGAAAAGAAAGAAAGTACCTTATGAACGGTTAAAGAAGGCGGCGGAGGCTAATGACGGTAGAGGTGGACCCACAACATCTTGGATGTGGGATCCCATTCCCCGCTTACAAGGTATACTTAATTTTGATTTTCATCTTCAATTTCATTCGATTCGCCAAGCAATCGACTTCGTAAAATGGAGTTGAATTCATCTTGATGATAGATCTCCACAATGGATTCGGAGGAGCAGCGAGATAATCAGAAAATGGAGAAAAAAATCAGAGAGTTATCCAGTGATGAAGCCCCCATATTGACTGAAAAGTCGGGGCTGAGGGAGGAAGAAATGGCAATGAAAGAGAAAGAATTGCTGTCGGTTTCATCGAAATCGATGGGCGACGAGGCACCACTGTTGCCCAATGCGCAGAATTGCGAGCAGCCATCTCCTTCCGAGAGAAAAACCGAGAGATTTACGTTGGAAGGGGGGTCGCCAAATGCGTCCGCGCAATCTCTGGAGGAGATGGAAATTAAATATGCGGCGTATGTGAGGCATGACATATATGGCACATTGGGGAAAGGAGAGGTCTCATGGAAGGAGAAAGCCCTGCTGTTACTTGCGCTGATAGTGGTGGTGCCCATAAGGGTGGTAGTGGGTTTCCTCATTCTGTTAACATATTATTTGATTTGTAGGCTCTGTACATTATTTAAGGCTCCCAATAGGGAAGATGGACAGGAAGACTATGCCCACATGAGCGGGATTAGGAGGAGCACTATAATTATATGTGGGCGTTTCCTTTCCAGGGCTATGCTTTTTGCATTGGGTTTTTACTGGATAAAAGAGGAGTACGTAATACCCGATCAATCCCCAAATGGCCTTTTCGTTAAGGACAGTTCTCAGGTAAGTGCTAACGCTAAATTTTATACCTTTTTTTAATGTTCTATCAGGCAGGATCTTCTCATTTTAGAATCCAAGATGAGATGGTCCATGCTTACCATTTTTTATCACAATGCTGGAAACTCATCTTGAAAATCCTACTTACAAATTTGAAAGTTGTTTACTCAACAGCTCTGTGCACAACAATTCTTTGTAGATTCTTCTGCGCCCTTTTTTTACATGTAAATTGCCTTGTAGTTCCTTGCTAATGCCCTCCTTCACAAGCATTTTTTTTTTCGAGAACACCCTCAGTGGTCGATAGGAGCCTTAGTTCCACTCCAGCAGGCACATAGATAGAATTAACTCCCTTAGCAATTGAATGTATTCGAGTAAAACTAGTAAATAATTTGAATTTGAAATCTGTTATACACTAGTAGGTGGCATAATTGGATATGGAGCGGACAGTTCAAACTTATTCTTTACCAAAACAGTTAACTTCTTAAGTTATAGTTAACCTTTTAAGTAATATGGATGTTACCTAGGGTTTTTGGTTCTTGAATGAGTGCATCCTTTTCATATATTTTGATTTCTTAGTGTGTCTGAGGTAGTGGTAGATTTTTCTTGAGGACTTCTCTACCAGAATTAGATACATGCATTTAACTGTAGCATTGTGGTTTATTTGAAACGTCATACTGAAATGTCACAACATAAGTGAATTTATTTTTGGCAACATGGATATGGTGAGTTTTCTGCATAAATAGGGTAACATTACATTCTGGGAACTTCAATTACAAATTTTTATGACCTTTGTTGGTGTGAAATTGTTTTGGATCAAATCATATATAACCTTCTGTAAAATATATATCAGCTAGTAATCGTGAAAGGGAATGAGTTATTAACTTATTAACAATATCTTCCTTTTGTATGTACAGATTGATGCTGATGAGAGTTCTTATCGACCGGGGGCAATTGTTTCCAACCATGTTTCTTATTTGGATATTCTATATCACATGTCAGCATCATTTCCCAGTTTTGTTGCAAAGGTTAGTGATAATTGTAGACTGTGCCTTTGGTGTCTGTTGTGCTTAAATGTATTGGTGTCTATCGTGCTTAAATGTATTGGCTTATGTAGTAATCCATCTCTTGGATATTGTTCATCAAATATTTTTCAAAATATAAATTTATTTCTGATAATAATTTGTCATCTCTCCTATGGTATCCGACTGTGTTTTGTGGTACGTTGTTAAAGAGATCAGTGGCGAGACTTCCCCTTGTTGGTCTAATCAGGTTAGCTGTTTATTTTACATCTAACACACTTGTTAAGTGCAGTTGCATTTCTTTATAGCAACTAGTTTTTCCCACCTTTATTATTTTATGTAGGATGCTTATTGGAAGTATACATTTAGAATTCATTCATAATTGAAATTATTTTTGTATGCTTGGTTAATATATTCCATACATTAGTGCTCTATGCTTCTTGTTATTAAATATACCATTTTTGACTAGACATCTTGTCTGTCATGCCTCAAGAGTTGATGACCCACGAGTTTAGTTTAGACCTCAAATAATCAGTACTACAGTACTGACTCTGGATACATTTTTAGCAGCTTGATTGTCTTGTAGATTTTAACAAACTGGATGATTGTGCTTATTGATGTACAGCAAGTGCTTAGGCTGCGTCTATGTACAACGAGAATCAAAAGCATCTGACTTTAAAGGGGTTTCAGGTACTACCCATTTACATGCTGGTTTATCTTTTTGTTCAGTTTCACTGGGAAAAATATTAGAGCTATAGAATCAACATTTTGTAACTAGGTGGTGGAAAGGAGCAAACCAGGAGTCGATGAATGATTTATATACTATTATCTAAATGTTGTAATTCCTACAACCAATTTATAGTACTACCTGAAGGTTTATGAAATATGCTTGGTTTTGGGAACTGATTAACTTGCGATTAAATAGCAATGTGAAATTACTTAGGTTTTAGGGATAAAGACAATATAGAGTTTGGGGACTGCAATATTTCTTATAGAGTTGTGGTGTACCCTATGAGGAATGGTGCAGGAATTACTAACCTTGACAATTGGTGAAAGCAATGTGTGAAAAATTTGGGCAGGAATAATGAAGAGAATATTTTACACATTAATTGGTTTTCAATTTATTGAGATTGCAATAGACAACCAACAAAATGCATGGATCCAATTTTAATTATAAGAAAATCTTATTTGTAGATTTTCATTCTTTCAAGCTTATAGCTGTTGGAGTTCTAAGCTTACATTACAATTTTCAGGTGTAGTGACTGAAAGGCTTCAAGCGGCTAATCATGACAAACTTTCTCCAATGATGATGCTTTTTCCAGGTATTTACTGAAATTGAATCATCAGAACAATTGAAATAGATTATGATACTGAACTAATAGCTCTTTTACACTGATGTAAAGGGTTGTTTGGTTCCACATGGTTTTATGCAATGCATTTTCTTGGAATATCAATAGCTCCGTCTCAATAATGGATAAGAGTTGAAATGCTAGACAGTGTTATGCTCATTGTTAACCGTTTTATTTATTTGTACCTCTATTAATGATTTATCTGTGTTCTTTGCCTTTTTTGAATAAATAAATTCCAGCTGTTTTCAAGATCTTATGAAAGAGGTGTAAGATATGGCATCAATCCCATGAATACAAAGGCTGTGGCCTTTTTAATTTTATTTTACACGCTTGCAGATATGTCTTTTGAATGTTTGGAGTGTTGAGGTGTATGCAAATACCTTTCTGATGCAATTTTGAACTTAAAGGGTTGGAGTTTCATTAATGACACTTTAACAAATTAGCATCATGTATGCTTTCTTGACATGTCACTTCCCATGAATTGAAATCATGTCATTAAAGTGTTGTCATTCAGTGATGGAGCTGAATGCTGATCAGTTAATGAGCTCAAAATAATAGCATAGGATTATGCGACTTTGCAAAGATAATGTATAGCTAAAAAGGGAAGTTAGAGAGCTTCGTGTGAGAAGCTGAAACTGATATGTCAGATCGTAATTGATGGAACCAAATGTCAATCAATAACTAAGCTCAAAATAGTAATCTTGGAATACAGTATTTTGCAAGGATAATTGATAGCTAGCTAATAAGAAGGGAGAATTTCATGCAAGAGGCTGAATTGATGTGTTGGATCCTTTGTGACCAGGTTCACTTGATTTTAATTGAAATATTCTATATTTTGGCAATGACCTGGAGGCCTCTGTTTTGTTGGGTACATCCTGAGTTCTTTGATTATCATGGTTGACCAATTGTTATAATAATATTAAAATATAACATGGTTAACAAAACAGTGCTTGTAATGTCCCTTCCTGGAATTGCCCAGAAAATAACAGTCCTATCTAGGTATAAGGAAATTTAATTTTAACATTACCGACATATATAAGCAGCAACACTAATTATTATTTAGATAAGCTAGTATAATAACATCTACATTCATAGGTAATAACATTAGATAATAACTTTTCAGAATAACATATAAATGAATACCTGTATTGTGCTCTAAATAGAGTGTAATTGGTTTAGGAATACCTGGAGATCCATAGTAGAGTCCTGCAAACAGGTTAGGAGAAATGAAATCTATGTAGAGAGTTGCATGAATGATTATATTTGTTAAAGATGTATTCATGTATTGAACATAGGGTAGTTTGAACAAGTGTGGTGCCCAAGAGACTCCCCCAACTAGGCTCAAGGGCAGTCAAAACCCCCTTGACCCCACGTGGCCCATGCCATCGATGAGGTGGCCTACCTAGTGGGTATCCTATCACCGTTCTCCTCCACTTGTCATACCTATCCTATGTTCCACATCTACTTCTTCATCCAATATGACAGAGGGAGGGTGGGTAGTCACAGCAAGGTGCCCAGGAAGCCTATACTTCACAGGCCCAAGGGCAGCACCCTTGTACCCTCTTGGCCTCATGGGACTCCCCGGTCTTAAACCATGAGGTGGCGTGCCTGTGAGATCACCCTAACACCGTTATCCTAACTGTAATTCCTCCCCCTTCCATCATACCGGCAACACTCATAATATGTGGTTCATTAGATGGATAATGATATAGTGAATTTGTAGAGTACTAATCAGTATAAATATGCAGAATGTCTACATGATAATCAGAAAACATATACATGCTGTATGCAGAGACATTATCATAAATATTGCCTCAGGATTCTATGAGTATGTCAATAGGGATGCATACCAATTGTTCTTATTTACTGAACTTTGGAAGTGCTTAGTATATTATCTCCTTATTCTGATCTGAAAGTGTTATCTTTTTCTGTTATTGCTGGGCAGATGGGTTCTTCAGACCTTCGATCTGATTGTTCTTCCTCAAGGCAGCGATACCCTTAATTGCAATCATTATCAGTTACTCATAATAAAACGTGAATATATTCAAAACTCCTCTAACCAAAATATTGGGGGGTGATACAACAGTATGAACATTATAAGGTTTCGTATTAAGCATACATATTAAGCGCATTCCTATGCATACCACCAAGAACAAAGATGTTACTGCCTTCATCTTAATAACAGTTCTGATCTGAACTGATCGATGGGGATGTTACTGGATGCTTTGATTCCTTTCCTTTATATCTCTCAATGTGAGGGAGAGGTCACACCTCTTCATCATGTATGCCCTTTGGCAAGAGACACACCCTTTCACCATTAGCACTCTTTGAAAGAGTGCAACTCTCCATTATTGCTGCCCTTTGAAAGGGACACAACCTTTCACAATCAGATCTGCACTTCTTATTTAAGTCAGTTCTGTACTTCTGAATCCCCCAAAATATCCCCTCTCAAATCATTCTCTTGTCTCCCTTTTATACCTCATATTTGGGAGAGTCACAACTTATCATTTGATGCCTTTTGTCCATTCATTAACTTAATTAATTTTTTTATTATGTTTAGTTATATTCTTTTATACTTTTATTCTTTTAAATTTTAATTTTATTATTATTATTTTTTTTGATGGGTGACATGGATTTTTAGCCTGGTCTAATCACTAGGTGAGGCCACAAAATGGGGGGCCTCATCCCTGAATTCATATCTGAGGTATAAACACCTCTATGCATTAGTCCTATCATCCTTCTCTCCACACTCTCCTTATGCCTCCCACTCCTTATCTCTCCATGCGTATCTCCTTATCACTCCACACACTCCTTATCTTTCCATGTGTATCTCCTTACCACTCCTTATCAAGCCGCGATAGCACCCCTTATCACTCCACTACTCGCAATCCCTCCTTATCTCTCCATGCTTTCCTCCAAGCTCGAACGCTTACCTCTCCATCCGTGTGGCTCCTTTGTAACTCCTTTGCACGCGAAACTTTGTGCTGCGTGGACTGCGAATGATGAGGCAACAACACCTACTGCATCGTGGGTACCAATCGCCAGGGGGGACCACCGAATGTACTGAAACAAGCGGGCTTTCTCATTCAGTGTGCACAGTACCTGCAAGGGCTCGAACATGAAACCTCCCTATCAACAGGGATTGCAACATACCGTTGCGCTGCGGGGACATCCCCATTTTAATTTTATTATTAATATTTACCATTAAATTCTATTTCAAAGTGGGGACATTACAGTGCTGGTCCAAATGTGACAGTCCTTAAAAAAAGATGAAAAAAGGAATAAAAACATTTAAAAACATAACCAACTAAATTATTCTAGTCCTGCATCTGATTCTAGTAAATTTATCACTGATTTGAATTCTGTATTTTTTTTTCTTTCTTCTGTCGACGGTGAAATCATATTTTAGGAGGGGAAAATTTTAGCTGGGGAGGATAAAACAAACCAAACCAGACAATTCTTTATGACAGTCCTCAAATGTGCTAAACATAAAGATAAGCATTCTATAGAAGCAATCAACCAATTCCCACCAAAGGGTAAACCTTATTTATGCATATTAGATATAATATAATGATATACTGGTAAACTACACACAGCCATGAATGGTTTATGCTTTTTTTGATTAATTAAATGGTGGTTCTATATGGGCCCTTTTCTAGAAAGGAAAAGAACTACATATTATTGGCCTGATAGACTGGAAGATGCCAAAGATTACAAACTATTGCAAAAATAAAAACGAATCTACAAAAAATCTAGGCTGCAAACATACAAAACACCAAAAGAAGTAAAATGACCAATTCCACTCCCAAGCTTGCTCAGAAAGAGTAACTTGGAGTTTCATCTTCCATGCGAACCACCACAAAACTTGGCTCCAAAGACAATCTACAAACAGATTTGATCATTCCACTTTTTGAAAGTGGCAAGATGGTAAGAACTTCAAGCCTCAATTTGGGCCCCACACATCAGCAACTTTGAGTTGTCTAAGCCCAGAACTAAACCTTGACCATAAAAAGCCAAGTTGGCATTTTTCTTCAACAGGATCTGTGAAAGAGTGTGCAACTGACTCCACTTCTCTCTGAAGGCAATTCATAACAGCAGAATCGACTGGGATGTCATCCTGAAGGTTATCGGCATAATACCCAACAAAACGAAGTCCTCATTCGGCATGAGAATCCATTCCCGAGTCATAGAATCAGACACTCGAGCCTCAAATCTATTCTAGTGTGAACCACTCTAGAATTTGTAGTCCTCTCTCTCTCCAACTCCTCCTTAACAGAATCTAGAGTTTTCACCTTGGGGATACAGAAGATCTCTATCAAATGATAGTTAAAGAACTCTTTAATATATGGGAAATGAAAATCTTAAAAATGATTCAAGAAAAACTTCAAAGAGGAGCAAACAACCTTACAGCTTTGTAAAATGAAAATTGGGTGGGAGATATTAATGCCTATGTGCCACGGAGTCTTGGGATTGGGGGACCAAGGGCCTAGATATGGGGATCAGGGAGGTGGGGAGATGGGGAAGAGGGATAGTGATGCAAATATATATTGTACTTAAAAGAATGTATAAGGACTGACAGTTGAAACTTTGAAATACTCAAACATATTGTATTTGTAATGTCCCCTACTGGGAGGCTGCCAACTCCCAATGATTAACATACATCACTATGCATTATTATGTCTTAAATCAGATTATTATTAGGATTCATAATATACTTGACAGTTACTATACTTAAGCCTCAATCCTTACTTTTTTCCAATTAATTAACCCTAACGGAGGATGGGGAATTACTTGTCATAGGGTGCTTGGAAACCAGTCTGCAAGTAGGCTCCCTCAAGGTTCTAGGACTCCGTCCATATCCCATCTTGGGCTTACCTATCTTGTGAGGTATTACTCCGCCTCTCCCTAACAAAACCAACCTATTCTCATTAGGGGCAATAGTGAATGATTAAGGAATGGGCTATGAGTACACTGACTTCTAATGTATTATGAATGTATTTGAAATTAAGTATGACTGTCATACATATTGCAGTCTATATTAATATTACTATTAAATTCTGCATAAGAACATTATCAGGCTTCATATATTAAGCATACATATTAAGCACTCCCCCTGCATACCTCCAAGAACAAGGATGTTACTGCCTGTAACTTAATAACAGTTTTGATTTGATGTGATCGATGGTGATGTCACTGGAGGCTTTTGATTCCTTTCCTTTATATCTCTCAATGTGAGGGAGAGGTCACACCTCTTCATCATGTATGCCCTTTGGCAAGAGACACACCCTTTCACCATTAGCACCCTTTGAAAGAGTGCAACTCTTCATTATTTCTGCCCTTTGAAAGGGACACAACCTTTCACAATCAGATCTGGACTTCATATTTTAATCAGATCTGCATTTCTGATTCCCAAATTATCCCCACTTCAAATGAGTTCTCTTCTCCCTTTTATACCTCATATTTGGGGGAGTCACAGCTTATCATGTCATGCCTTTTGACCATTCGTAACTTTAATCAAATTTTAATTATATTCTTTTATATTTTAATTTAATTTTAATTTTTATTCCTTTGTATTTTAATTTTATTATTATTATTAATTATTAAATTATATTTCAAAGTGGAGACATTACAGTCCGCTCCACCTAATATTGCTTGTCCTCGAGCAATGATCATGGAGTGTTCAAAATGTTCTCCATCACTTTATTCTTATCTTGAAATACCTTTTATAAAATCTTCAGTTTACTTCAGATTTCCTTGTATCCTTTATCTTCTTTAATGTTTGCACATTAATTACATTTCATATACTCTTGATGAATCTTCTTTTATATCTGCATTACACTTCTTCAATAAAGCTGCAGTCGTCTGCTTATATCTGCATTGCACTTCTTCAATAAAGCTGCAGTCGTCTGCTTATATCTGCATTACACTACTTCAATAAAGCTGCAGTCTTCTGCTTATCGAAGGCTTTTGGTATATAAGCCTTTTATCTTTTAACTCACATACATACTACTTATTTACTTCTTCACAAGTCTGCAATGATCTTCATAGAATCCTCCCTTTGAGACTGGTGTATGAGTTTTATCTGACTTCTTTTCATTTACATACTCCCATGTAATGTTCCCTTTCTAGTGTACATTTTATGATGTTGTTGTTAGCCTATTTCTCCATGGTCCCATAGGCTAACGAGGACATTTAAGGGATCTTGAGGATATTTGGCCTAGGCACTTTCAGTTGCGAGCAATTCTGAAGTTTTTTGAGATACTTACTTATAGTAAGTCAGATGGGCCAAGTCTGGGTCGACAATGAACTCATTATTAATATCTTGATGATGATAGTTGTTGTTTTTGATTGGAGTTTTAATAATCGTTTGTGATTATTAAATTATTTATCAATAAAGTAAAGTTATAAAGTTAAATTAAATGTTTAACTTTATTAGTGTGGGAACTTCAGTAAAGGGAAAAGCTATTTAAAAATTAAAAGTTCCCTTTCACTTAAAGTACTTGGAGACGTGAATATTAAAAGTGAAGTGTTTTATTTATCCCACATTGGCTAGAGATGTGTGTGGGCTCTCTTGGAAAAGTTATAAAATACTCTTTAAGAGTTCTTTTTGGATATGTTGGATTGAATAAGAAATTTATGAGATTATTTGGAGAGTTCATCTTCTAGGGCTTGGAGGACGAAATCCCACTTTGCTAACAATCTCTACGCTGTTGAAAGATACAGTTTGGGGATTCGATTGTGGAGCATTAAGGTAAAATCTGATTGTTCGAAAATAGCTGTTTGTTTCCATTTGGTGCAATTTCTGTATCCAGGAGGGTTCGAATGATGAAAGGAAGGAATGTGCTTGAGACTAGAGTGTTGCTAGCTGATCTACCCACACTTTTTACACTCATTCAGCGATTTTAGCAAGCATAAGACTGCTGTACAAGATTGGGTTCACTTGAAAGGGGGCCGTACTGATCTGACACACACTTTAGGTGTGCCGTACTTGCTGGAATCACCTGGGAGAGTGCCATACCAGACTAAAATCAACAGCAGCAGTTTGTGTGAATCTAGAGATTGCTGGAACAGGATGTACAGGTCTGAAATACTGTAGACAAGGTGCCGTACAGTCTGAATATCCACCAAAGCAAACTGTACCTGCCTGGGAATGTGCTGTACAGAGCTGGGAAGCTAAGGAAAGGGTTTGCAAATGCTGTTAGTGTACTCAGAAAACATTATCAGACTTGGAGCAGCGATTGGGTATGCAAAATATTGTAATATGTACTGAAGAAATGAAATATTAGTTTGTTGTTAAATTTTACCTGAATTGTGGTGTTAGTAAAGTAGATATAATTGGTTCAATATTGCTGATGTTGACATAGCAAACCGCAATATCGATATTTTGTTTGTGTTTGTCAATCCTTCCATATAGTTTCCAAACAACTGAAAACAAAAATAAATAAATTAGAAGTTTAGAAAATCTGTTTGATATCAAGGGCAGCCATTACATCCCACACCTTTCTTCTTCATTTTTCAATCCCTATATATATGTGTGTGTGTGTGTGTATTCCAAGATATGCATTTTCCTTCTTAAAAAGATATGCCTCTTCACATCTAATAGATTTATCCAAACTGGTCACACTCCAAAACAAGTTATTTCTTTTTATAATTATCATAAATTGCACCTCTTTAAAATAATCACTAAACAAATCGCTGCATATCAGTGGCTATAATAAATTGGTGTCCTCTATTATAATGAGTCACACCTTTGGATGAGGATGGGCCTTTAACTCTAATTAATTTTTTTATAAACCGTGGTAACTAATTTTGGTGAGTTGGCCAGCATCCTCTGCAAACTAAGTCTTTGCATACCACTTTGAATCGCATCTTGTTTATCGTTGCTTCTATTATTTGTGTGATCGCTGCTCTTTAACTCTTCTTGATCGCTGTAATCTGGTCGAGCATATCAGTTTGTCTAATGAACTATTGTTTATCTTCTAATCGCTGCAGTCTGAGAAGACATATGAACTCACTGTTTACATTATTCTTCCATGCGTAATTGTCTTGATTACTGTAATCTGGTTGAGCATATCAATTTGTCTAATGAACTATTGTTTATCTTCTAATTGCTGCAGTCTGAGAAGACATATGAACTCACTGTTTACATTATTCTTCCATGCGAAATTGTTGCAAGATGATCATGTTCCCATCTTTAACAATGGTTATCCAATATCCTTCTACCACTAATTATTTCTTAATATGGGGTCGCTTATCTTCCATATTAAATCGCTTTAGACCATCACAAAATGATTCGCAAACACCCATGGAATAAACATGCTGGAAACACATCAGGTATGAACCAAACATGGAGCATACACATGAAAACACGAAGCATAGACATGGATTTACACAAACACGGAGCATACACATAATAACATGAAACATACACATGAATATATGCAAACATGGAGCATACATGTGAATACATGTCCTGGTAGATTCTTTCTCATTGACTAGAATGATCCATTGATTCATCTTTACCCTGTAGGATAGCAGGATCAAAGCACTGATACCAATTGTAATGCCACCTACCGGGAGGCTGCCAATTCCCAATGTTTAACATACATCACTATGCATTATTATGTCTTAAATCAGATTTTTAAAATTAAGGAACAATTAGGATTCATAATACATTTGACAGTTACTATACTTAAGCCCCAATCCTTATTTCTTTCCTAATCATCAACCCTAATGGAGGAATTTGAATTACTTGTCATAGGGCGCTTGGAAACTAGTCTACAAGTAGGCTCCCTCAAGGTTTGAGGACTCCTACCATATCCCATCTTGGGCTTACCTATCTTGTGAGGTATTACTCCGCCTCTCCCTAACAAAACCAACCTATCCTCAGGAGGGGCAATAGCGAATGAATGAAGAATGAGCTATGAGTACACTAACTTCTAATGTATTATGAATGTGTATGAAAGTAAGTATGACTGTCATACATATTGAAGTCTATATTAATACATATATATAAATATTTTTGATACCCTCAGGAGGTATCCACGTGACCTAGCCCAGCGCCCAACCTGCCTTACCTTGGTCTTACATTTTGCCAAGTTGGGGTCAAGGTGGGGTGAGCTGAGGTGAGACTAATCCTCCGGGGCCATGCGAAGCTCTGTAGGGGACCCACCCTGGGCGTGGCTGAGTTAACCCGGTTGGTAACCGGGTTGGGTACTGGACGAGGCTTGAACCTGCGTCGATCGTCCGTGTCTTCCAACGACTCGACCAACCGGTCTACACACTGGGGTTCAATATTACTATTAAATTCTGCATAAGAACATTATCAGGCTTCACATATTAAGCACATCCCCATGCATACCACCAAGAACAAGGACGGTACTGCCTGTAACTTAATAACAGCTCTGATCTGATCTGACCTGATCAATGGTGATGTCATTGGATGCTTTTGATTCCTTTCCTTTATATCTGTCAATGTGAGGGAGAGGTCACATCTCTTCATCATGTATGCCATTAGGCAAGAGACACACTCTTTCACCATTAGCACCTTTTGAAAGAGTGCAACTCTTCATTATTTCTGCCCTTTGAAAGGGACACCTTTCGCAATCAGATCTGCACTTATTTAAATCAAATCTGCACTTCTGATTCCAAAATTATCCCTCCTTCAAATGAGTTCTCTTCTCCCTTTTATGCCTCATATTTGGGGGAGTCCCAACTTATCATTCCATGTCTTTTGACCATTTATTAACTTTAATCAAATTTTAATTATATTCTTTTATATTTTAATTTAATATTTATCTTTATTCTTTTGTATTTTAATTTTATTATTAAATTATATTTCAAAGTGGGGAGTGGGGACATTATAGCCAAACCCATAAATCAGACTTGTCTTATATGTAACTAATAGACAAACATTGTATTTTTGAATTTTCAAATGAATGAGAACTTTCAGTCAAGATTATCCTGCCACGGTAATGTGACTAATCTAATACAAGATCTATCACACTTTGTCAAATCCATTCACACAAGCAGACACTAATCTGAAATGAAAATCAAAAGACAGTTCTTGAAACCTTCCTGACAAAGAGCATTGCATAGATATGTGTCATGCTTCTAATACTCATCATAATATATAAGTTCTTGCCTTAACATTAAGATATCCACGATATTGTGCAAACGATGGGACAACCTAATTGGTCCTTTACATTTACAGAGTGATGCAAAATAAGGATAAGAGAAATTTACGAACCTTGCCAACTCTAGATTCTGTTGTTACAAGTCTAGTTCAAAATTGCAACTAGGGTAATATCAGAGTTGTGCAGCAGAAGCTAATTACACCATAAAACTCTAAGGGTTGATTTGAGATCATCATAGTAACAAAAGATTCGATGAAAAATAACTTTGCTTGAGGACAAGCAAATCTCAAGAAGGGCGGACTGTCATGCTCTCACCTCATTAACATTTTTCACACCATCCTTAGGATGAATTCAGATATATATGCTCAGAAAATTGTCTTATTTATTATAAGACTTCACAATTTTCTGTGACTTAGATTAAAGGAATGAATGTATCAGGTAGCAATCATATTCATAACAGCAGAGATGAGAGGACAATGGTTCTGACACATTGAAGGAAAGCATTCCAAGTCATCAGCGATGCATAAACTTATGTATATACAACGATGCCTACACAAAACAACAATACAACGCTAAAGACTAAGGCATATGTCAACAATTTGTATTCCAACTTGTGCTTAGTCTGATACAAGTAGTATTGATCATTCATGAGGTGCTATTACACCTAAACTACAATGATTTATTTGTGAAAAGGCAAAGGACAAGTTATGAAGGGATGCTTCTTGTAAGAGGGTCATGACCTTGGAAAGGACATGACTCTCGACTACCGGTTGAGAGATATATATGCAGATTGGCGACTCCAAGATGGGCATTGAAAAGGATCAGAATCAATATATATAATCTGGAATCTGCATTCATGAAGGATAGTGATCAGACCAAAAATCATTATATGTAATCTGCACTCATCAAGGGAGATCGATTTGATATAGGCATTAGCATTCAAAATGCAGCAGTCTTGTATTACAACAGTCTTGTGTCCTATTCATTTTGTGGTAAGCAATATATTGATAATATTCGATATATAATCTTTCAATATTTTGTTATAATTATAATGAAAGTAGTTAATCTCTATAATTAATTTTTTATTTAATTGAGTCCCCTATAAGCCATCATGTAAGGATTAGAGAGGAACCTCAATAATGAGAGCAGGTACGGGTTCCCCTTCTAAGTAGCTCACCTCATGTTGGATGGACAAGAGTTCCTGCCACTTGATGCCAAGGGGTCAAGTTGTCTTGGTTGGATGCTCTGTGCCCTTGGGCTTAGTTGTTGTGAATGTTGGGTGCCTTATTGTGGAGCTATGATTGGGAGAGCAGGCATGAGCTCCCCTTCTAAGTAGCCCACCTCATGTTAGATGGACAAAAGCTCCTTCCACTTGGGGCCAAGGGGCTGAGTTAGCTTGGTTGGATGCTCTACGCCCTTGGGCTTAGTTGTGGCGAGTTCTGGGCGCCTTATCATGCTTCTTCTCCAACCCCTATTATGGTTGGTTGTGGGAAATGGAACTATTGATGCTTTATCTAAATAGATTAAAATGATTATTAATATATATGCATTTATATGTTGTTGGATCTCTAACCCTTATAGAAATAATTGCTCTTATGAATTATAGTTCAAGGGTTGTCTAACATTATCGTAGGACCTAAACCAGGATTTATCTTGCTAAGGACATTTTAATTGGTGAAGTTATAATTCTAACTACATTGCATCTCTTATTTTAATTGAACTTGTGATTTTAGGGCAAGAGTTAGGATCATCCCAAAATGGGACAATACAAGAATTCAGAAAATATATATCCACAGAAAACCAATCAGATTTTTGTATTCATGAAGTTACGTTTATTATAGCTTTGCAAGTGGAGACGATTGATTGTATTACATTCAGTACCAAACTCAAAAAATGCATATGTGAGAAAAACGACGAAGATTCAGTTGAATTTTTGTTGTTTCTTCCTTGCAATTTTTCACTCGAGCAATAACTGCCACCCTTACATAGCCTAGGGCGCACTGTTAGGAACTGCACATGCACTTGGGTTTGACTGCGATCCTTATAGACTCAGCAATTATAGACCTATCTACCCCTTCTACTGGTGCCGCTACAATCTGCAACTGCAGCAGTGACTGCTAGTGCTCAATGGGAATTTATATTTCGTCCCACTTGATCAGAACTCCCAAATTTTTGTCTGAGAGCAGACATTCGTTTAATGCAGGCTGGAATAAAAACTTTGATGATCTCTTCACATCCACCACTCAAATATATATAGATTGCTCTTTAGGTTAGCCAAGATTAGAAAACCGACCCAATAACAAATTCCAAATCAGGTCAGCTTAAACAGTTAAAACAAGCCCCTTAAACAAATCATTTAGTAATTTCATTTATTATTAATTTTATTTATTATTTATTTTAAAACAATGGTAGCTGACTTCTCTAAAATTGGGGACATTAGAGTCCTCCTGTCCTGGAGATTGCTTGTCCTCAAGTAATCCACAACTGCATTCTCAAATTGAGGGTCCCATGTCAACCTCAGAAACAATGCTCTCAGCTGTGCTACTCTGATGAAAACTTCTCTCATCCAAACTCCATCAACAATTTTATCACAGTCTACAATATGAATGCCCCAAATTCTACAACTATATTCTGTGCGTTGCTCAAGTGAAATTCCAGTGTGATAAATGATAAATCTTATGTGCCTCTGCATATCCCTCAAAGAATTGATCACCCAGATCCCAAATCGGAATGTATGGACAATTTTGGACAAACCAATTTATGCCACTATCCACATTCCTCCTATAAGTACATTTTTTGTGATGGTAAAACTGAAATAGATTTTTATTAGTAGTCTCATATCTTAAGATGAAATTATGAGTCTACTTACCTCCTTTAGAGCAAGATGCTTTTGGGGGATTCATTCCAACAATCTTCATTATAGTTGGTAATCTCAGTATTAGAATCCACTAATCCTTCACATAGTAACCCTGCAAATTGATTTCCTGCTGCAACAACATACCTTTTGACAGATCAGTGGATGCTTCATGATTTGAGACATTTATTCCCATCTTGGCCTCTTCGTATTCATTAAGCAAGGTTTGCCCAACCAAGACTTCATCACGGTTTGGTTTGTGTTTTGACTGTTCTTCCTCATTCTTGGACTCATGCTCATTAGCAACTTCCCTTTTTCCTCCTGTTCTTGAGCTCCTCCTTGCATTTAATTTGTAGAACTCATCAAAGGATAAATCGTTGCAAATTTCTTGACTTAAAGCATTATATTTTGAATGGTTCCCTAGCATTTCATCCTTTGAGCCAAGTGGTAATTGTGGCTCCTCCTCAACTCAACCTTCTTCCTTTTGCAAAAATTGGCTTTGACTGTCTTCATAGCAGGACTGATTGAGACTCTTATTGCTTGAATTGCTTCCCTCAGCCCTCTTCCAACTTGGTCTAGATGCAGTCAATATATGATTCATTTCCCTCAAGATCTGAACCATAGTTGAACTACTCGCCAAAAGCAAAAATTGGCTAAGGCCTGAAAAAAAAACTTGGGAGAAACTCGGTAGTACTCGGCAACTTAAAAAATTGCTTAAATTTAATTTGAAATGCATTTTTTGGCAAAATTTAGTGAGGAGATGCATCCAATGAGTCAATAAATGAGAACACAAAAGAAACAAGCCGAGTCTAGATATATTTGATTGATTTAAACACAAATTGGGTACAAAATGGCATCCTCTTATGGAATGCTGGAGTCTGATAGACAGAAACAAAATGAAATAGCAAATTGTTTTTCTAAAACTAAAAGTAAATACTACATCAAAACATTTTACATCTTCCTCTTCTTAGCTCTAGTGAAAAATAGGGGAGAGATAGAACTAGAGGGTCTAGTCCTAGGAGTCCGATGTGCCTCCTCCACCTCGCCAAAATGAGGTTGAGTGTAGCACCCCTTGCAGGGGTCTGAGGGTGAGAGAGGTAGAGAGATAGGTCTAGATCTTGGGGGAGAGAAGAGAGAGTGAGATAGAGATTGGTAGAGAGGGGATGGAGGAAGAGTAATAGGAAGATAGATAGGTTTAGAATTTGGGGCAGATAAAGTGAGTGAGGTAGAGAGAGCAAGAGAATGCTGATAGGAGCCTACTGATTACTGAAATTTGATTGTCTGACAATTAAAAGATCTTCTAAAACCTAGAATTTACATTATAACTCCTACAAATCCGAAACCACTCTCAAACATCCTACCAATATATACATGAAATATAATTTAAAGTATAAGAAAGGAAAAAGACATATTGAAATGTGACTTGTGCTGATAGGAGCCTACTGGTTACTGAAATTTGACAAAGTCTGAAAATTTAAAAGATCTTCTAAAACCTAGAATTTGCATTATAACTCCTACAGATCTTAAACCACTCTCAAACATCTTGCCAATATATACATGAAATATAACTTAAAGTATAAGAAAGGAAAAAGAAATATGTGACTTATGCTGAAAGGAGCCTACTGGTTATTGAAATTTGATTGTCTGAAAATTTAAAAGATCTTCTAAAACCTAGAATTTGCATTATAACTCCCAACAGATTTGAAACCACTCTCAAACATCCTGCCAATATATACATGAAATATAACTTAAAGTATAAACACTTATACTTAAATGTTATATTTCATGTACATATTCTAATGAAGAGAATGAGAGTGACTTGAAAAGAAAAACTAGACAATTTTTTGACATGTTTGGGTCTTTTTTTTGTGCAGCCGAGTTTTTCCACGAGTTTTTGTGCAAGTTAAAGTCATAAATACTCGCAGGAGTTTTTCAAAACTCACTGAGTATTCCATCTATGATCTGAACTATTTCTGCATTGAGGATTTCTGCATTGAGGATTGAAACTCTCTAACTCTCTGTTTTCTCTGTTAATGACATTTAGACAAATTGCCTGTTTACCTTGGTTACCAATGATTCCTTTGTCACTCTTCTGCATAAATCAATATCTGCATATCCAGATTGATCCATACGCTGGCAAGATTTCTTGCTCTAATACCATCGAAATATATCCGTGTCAGAAATATACAGAATCTCACAACAGCATAATTGCAATTTCTAGTTTAACTTTTAGATTAAAATAGCAACTCAGATAAACTAGAGAATGCAGAAAATATATATCCACATTAAACCAATCAGATTCCTTTATTCATGAAATCTTGTTTATTATAGCTTTGCAAGTGAAGACGACTGATTGTATTACATTCAATACCAAACTCAGAAAATGCATATGTGAGAAAAACGACAAAGATTCAACTGTAATTCAACCTGGGTCATATCCTGGAATAATTGTTGATTACAGGCTTGCGTTGTAAGGCGCAAGCACTAACAGGCCTATGAGTTGTGATATACTACGATTCTGAAGCCCTGGCAAGAGCAACACGAGTTATCTCCACACTTCAGTCTTCATTGTTTCTTCCTTGCAATTTTTCACTCGAGCAATAACTGCCACCCTAACGTAGCCCAGGGCACACTGTTAGGAACTACACATACACCTGGGTGTGACTGTTATCTTTATAGACTCAGCAATTATAGACCTATCTGGCCCTTCCACTGGTGCTGCCACAATCTGCAACTGCAATGGTGACTGCTAGTGCACAGATAAAATTACAGATATTAATCAAGTAGGGTTTTCTGTCCCACGTGATCAGTGCTCTCAGATTTTCATCCAAGAGCAGACGCATTCGTTAAATGCAGGCTGGAATAAAAACTTCAGTGATCTCTTCACATTCGCCCCATATATATATCAACCAAGATTAGAAAACCGACCCAATAGCAAATTCCAAATCAGGTCGGCTTAAACTGTTAAAACATTATTTAATAATGTTCGCTAATATTGGCCCCTTAAATAAATCGTTTAATAATTTCATTTAATATTAATTTTATTTATTATTTATTTAAAAAAAATGGTAGCCGACTTCTCAAAAAATCGGGGACATTACATGATGGGTGGGCGATGTTTGATCTTCATGCACCCATTCATGACTATGCTTCATCAACTAGTGACCTAGGTAGCCTTCATTTTCTCCATTAGAATATTAATCTTGGAATAGTTCATATCCAAGTTTTTTGTCCTAAGGAAGTAAGGGTTATTTGTGTTGGATCTGTGTGAATGTTGTCATTGATGTCAAACTTGGTAATCCGTTAGGACCGGATGTGTCAAGTTATTGGAAGTAGTTTGGTATTGCTGGTCGAGCATAAATGGAAGATAGGTATGAATGTGATATGAAGCAATAAGGCATAGATGATCTACTAGAGTCATTTTCCGAAGATCCTCATCTCCAGAATCCTGTGTTGTGCTTATCTTGGTTTGTATTCAGCTCTGGTATCAGTGATATATCAGTCATAGGAGTTATATCAATTGTATCAGTTGTATCATGCATCAGTTTGTATTGCTATTTGAATGATTATGCTTTATCTTGGAGTTGGGAGTTACTGTGCTTATGGGTCCGGTAGACCCTTGTTTTGTCTCGGTTATCAAGGTGTTTGTTTCAGTAAATGAAGTCTGTGTAGGAATTGTGTAAGTGGTTGGTATAGGCTGACTTGTTTATCGTATTTTTGGTCGAGGCATATCTTGGATAATGTGTTGATCCGAGCAAGCATATTATTGTGAAAATCATTTTGGGCTTGGCCAACATATTATCTCGGTGTATGAGCTTACTGACATATATATATATATATATATATATATATAGAAAATGTGTGAAATCAAGGAAAAAGAAAGTGTGTGTGAGTGTATGCGTGTGGAAAGCATGAGATAGAAGAAAGCAGAGTGTGCGAAATAGCAGAGTAAGAGGTATGCGAACAACAGAGCAGTTGTAGTAAGAGGAACAATATATGAGCGAAGGAGTATATAGCAGAGTTAGAGTGGAGATAGTGTTGCAATAATCCTTTACTGGATTTGCTGCAAGTGATTGGTTCGGCAAAATAGTGCAATAATCTCTTACCGAAATTGTTGTAGGTGATTGCGGGTAGTGGTATAGTAATTCATTACCGGATCCGCTGAATTTTAGTGAATTGTCATCCGAGCTTAATCTGGAACTGACCCCATGCATTAGGAGATGCAATTTTCCTCAGTTCAACTATTTTCTATTGCAGTGAGCCACTTTTGTAATTTGGCAGTGAGCCACCCCATTTTGTAAACACCATATAACTAGTTATAATAATATATTGAGAGCTAACACTCTCGGTGGTTTTTCCCATTTGGGTTTTCAATGTATAAAATCCGGTGTTCAATTTGTGGTTGTGTTATTTCTCTGTTATGCATTTGCTACTTCATGTTGATGAGCTTAATTGATGAAATTGATATATTAGTAAAAGTTCTTAGAAACTGTAGGAATACTGATTCACCCCCCTATCAGTATTATGGTCCATTCAACCAATTCAACAATTTGTACAGTTGACCATGATGTTGATGGGTGGACGATGTTTGATGTTTGTCGACCCATCCATGACTATGCTGTATCCATTAGTGATGTAGGCAGCCTTCATTTTCTCCATTAGAATATTAATTTTGGAATACTTCATATCCAAGTGTGGTGGTTGCAGATAAACATTTGCACATCTCTAGCATCATTAACTACCTCTTTGAGCCAACCGATTTTGCCCATCCCCTTGAGTGCATTATTAATGGCATGTATAGAATGAGTCCACCAAATATGCTTGTGGATTGCCTGAATCAATTTCCTTGCAGCTTTGTACACACATGCTACGTCTATCACTACAAGGATGTTGATTTCGAGTTTCAAATCTTTTGAGATGCAATAAGGGATGGAAGAGCATCCATGGTGGACAAGCTATCCAACATCAAACAAATTATTATTTTTTCTTTAATTTTGCCTAGTTTGATGTTTAATGTTGTAGGAGGTATAAATTTTTAATAAAGGCCAATATTTAATAAATATTTGTGTCCATAGCTTTATACGCAAGTTTCAAAAGTAGTTTCAAATTTGAAATTGGCATTTTCAAACACAAAACCTAGAATATTCTATCTTGGGCTTAGGAATGGGAGTTACTAAATGGTAATAAGTTAAAAATTATGCTTTTACTATTCCCAGATGCTTTTTTCTTGCAAGGATTTGGGTGAGGTTCAAACCCATGGTTTTGCTGATCACAGAGGTTAAATGCAGCCGCAAATGGATTCATACACCCCACTGTTGTAGACAACAATGGTCTCTTGAAGAAATCCAGATTGAGGAGCACGTTTGCAAAGAAGAAGACCTATTTCAAGGAGATAATTTCTGATAGCTCTTGCTTGTTTATATTTTTTATTTTAGATCAGTTTTATATCAGATTTGTAATTGTTTTCATCAGCCCATAAGGCTGCAAATCAATCTAATTTCAGACTTCCTTTGTTGTTGCATTATTTCAGGAGAGTTTGAATAAGAAACTAGTCATTTCTTGCAGATTTCATAGCATTTCTAAGTTGCATTTGAATGTTGTTGTGAGATAGGGGAGTGCCCTACATCATTAAGGTTGTGCCTAAGATGTGGTGCAAGTAGTGATAGTCCTAAGGAAATAAGGGATCTTTGTACATTTGACCATGATGTTGGTGGGTAGATAATGTTTGATGTTCGTCCACCCATCCATGACAATACTACATCCACTAGTGACTTAGGTAGCCTTCATTTTATCCATTAGAAAATTAATCTCAGAATAGTTCATATTCAAGATTGTTTTCCTCAATTTTGTGTCCCCCAGTGGCACATATGACTGTCTTACTCATATTATCTTCGCCACAACGTCCTTATATAAGGAGAGTGAGCAAGATAAGAATGAGGCAGATGATGCCATTGGCATATTCTTCTTTTGCATAGACACAATCCATTTGCATAGACACAACTCGCAAAGTGTTAATTGACAGTTTTGTGAGACTGATTGTGAAGTGCCGTTTCCAATGGTCCTTTTGATCTTTAATATGTCAAGGCCGGGGGTTGCTCGTCAGCACGGGTTTCCCAAAAATGGGTGGCTTTCTATAAGTGGATGGGGCTTCATTCTTTGAGCATGTTTTTTTAACAAAGATGCTTTAATTTATAGCTTATTGGTTGATTTGCTTTTTCTTTGTTCATTAATATATGCCATGACTTGCTCATGGAATGGGTGCATTATTTTTTCCTGGGCAGGTTTTAATGCTTACTCTAGGGATGTGGAACAAATGGGCATTCACTCGACTATATGAGGTTGAATATCTTATACCACAACCATCGCTAATGAAAATATGAGCCTCATCACTTTACTATTTCCAAAGGGGGAGAATTTGGATCTGTTTGAATTGGGGTTGGCCCATGGAACTAAAATTGGCTACCATTGTAATTGCAACAAGTTCAATAAACAACATATTCAAAACAAATGAAAACAAAAAATAATATATAGAACTTAAGTCATTAAAAAGGAGTTAAGCATATGCCATAAATTTATAGATTAATGAAAACAAAACAAGATAGTAGATTTATAGATGAATGAAAACAAAACAAGAGAATTCATTTGTTAAAAAAATGCAGATTTTTTTTTGAACTTGAAAAAAATATATGGCTTTTGGAAAAATCCCCCTCTATGATCTCCTTGGCTACAAGTGGGCTCTTGCACATGCATACGAATAGCAGACCAACTACTTTGGAGCCTTCATTGATCAGTCTTTAATTCTATTCATGCAATGGCAAGCAAAAATGAAAGTTTAGCAAGGACTAATGATATTTTTGTTTTGCATTCGCTATGAGGGATATTACTTTGTTTTTTCTCTAAAATTCTTTGGAATCCATGTTTTAGGGTTAGGGGCGTTTTTAGGCACATGAGTCAAAGTCAATTACCAAAAAATAATAAAAAAACCAAAAAACCAAAAAAGTTCATTGCAGCAAGAGTTAATGGTGTCAAAATTTGGGGCTGGTTCACTCTGGTTCATCTTGGGTGAACCTGCAGTAGTTTAGAAGTGCTGTTGATGGAACTCTTGCTAAACTAAACATGGATCGCATCTGAACCTGCAGTTCTACTGGGCGGAGCCAGTAACACTGAATGAAATCAAATGAATTCTTTTGATTCTCATGAGTTAAAATGAAGGGCTTATAAAACTCATGTTTTACTTATTGTAATGCTTCTTCCTGAAATATTTCAATGTATTTGGCTAATATTGTTTTCACTTAGTGGTAAATAAGTGTTGCTTAAATAAAATATATGTTATAATGATTTAATTGGTCAATATGCTTTTTTTCAGTGGGTTTTCAAGCGCAAAATTTTCAGTCCAGAAGAGTTTTCATGTCAGAAATATTATTCAGTTGCTATATTGTTTCATTTTGTAGAAAAAATATATGATTTTTAGTACACCAAAGTATCTTCAATTGGCATGCGTTCATATTCCCTGTACAATGAGACAAGATCTTGGCACCATGCCAATTTTTTTGCTAGAAGTTGCTGTCTTGTGCCTGGATTTATGATAGATGGCTCATTTTTCATATTTAGCATATGAATTGGTTCAGCTTTTCCCTGCTTTTTTGTATTCACCTCTGTATCGTGTTGTTCAGTTTAATGGACTCTTTGAAGTTCTTTTCCCTTTGATATTCTTCTTTTGTGTTTTCTATGTTATGTTTTGTGCTGGTGAGGTTCAGGTTTCAAACACTAAGCTGAGTTTATTAGGATACTGAGATTAAAGCCAAGCCTATTAGATACCAATAAAACAAACAGTATTGAGTTCAAGTTGTGTGCCAGTGAACAAAAGAACCAAATCAACTGGGGTCAAGTGTAAATGAGATGGATTGAATGAATTCCTCATATTAAAATATATGATGTTAGAATCAAAAGATAACATGTTTGTTGGTATTTATAAAGTTAAAATGATGGAATAAGTGAGTTACCCCCACTTCAAATTGTCACTCCATTCTACCAATAACATGGGTACGCTATATTTTATAAATGTGTAGCAGTTTCATTACACCTATCCATCTCTATGATATTGTTGTTCCACTGAGAGTGGGCCTCCCCTCCTGCCCATCCTTCTTAAATCATGTATAACATAATTTTATTTCAATTAGAATATGTAAACTTTATTTTGAACCTTACCTATATGGCCACCTTATGCATGCCATTTACATGTAATTTGTCATCCAATGCAAACCTCCACTTGGCTTTCTATCGGTGAACGGTGTTTATTTTTAATTTGTAGTTTGCTCAGGTAGGTGACAGTGTTCATGTTTGCTAAATTACATTCCTCCTTGCAATACACATCCATCATGTCAGCATGTTTTGATAGACTGTTTTTGGATGTCCTAAACTTGTGTCCTCACATGCAACTATTGTTACTTTTCTTTGTTGTTTGATGATTTTCTTAAATTATTGATTTATATTTATATGTTCGAAATTTACTATTGCTTGTTCCAGGAGCAATTGACATAGGCTGAAATGACATCAAAATAACATTCTGTAAATTTAAACAGAAAGAATGTTTTGGGTGCATATCTGCAAATTTGGGTTGATCTATTAATTGATTTGTGTTCATCTGGTGTAATTGGCAGAAGGAACAACTACAAATGGAGACTTCCTTCTTCCCTTCAAGACAGGTGCTTTTTTAGCCAAGACTCCCGTGCTGCCTGTGATCTTAAGATATCGATACCAACGATTCAGCCCAGCATGGGATACTATATCTGGAGTAAGAACTATGCTAACTTTTCTTTTTCAGATTATTACATTGAATATCTAGGTTAAGTCTGCTATAGCATTTTTTTTTCAACCATCAAATTGAAAGAGAGTTGCTTTTCACTAAAATATATATGAAGGGATGCAGTTGAAAATATTATTTAAAGTGTCTCTCTTTCTCTCTCTCCCGTTCTCTCCTACTCTTTGATTGAACTTGATTCTCAGGCTTTATTATTTGTTGTTTGATTTGGGCAAAAAATATCACAGGGGCTCTACAAGAGCTAGTTCTGGCATTTCATGATATAAGCTTCTGAATCTAGAACCTAGGCTTACGAAACAAAGATTGTGAAGACATTCTGGTGGGCAGGGAGAAAATTCTGTTTAAATACAATTTCAGTTCATAAATCTCACCAAGTAAAGTGAAAATTCTGTAGGCAAATTTGTGATTTTAGAGAGAGCTTATACCATAGTAGTGTTTTGACATGCACCAGCTTTATGTACACAGTCATAGTTCTTTTGTAGGAGAGGTGGGTGATATGGAAAATGATGCTTGGTTTGAACTTGGCATTAATTTAGGGATGTGTTGTGATGTGGAATTGTGATAAAAGGATTTCTTATCATTTGAGTATATATTTGAATATTCAATCTTCTAGAAAGGTTAATCAATAATACACATTTGAAGCATCTTTTGTTTGTTGTGGCTGCTAGTTTTGTTATTACCTTGCTCCAATTTGTAAACAGCACTTAAACAGCCTTTGTGGATGTGTTGTAGGTACGACATGTGCTTCTGCTGCTGTGCCAGTTTGTGAATTACTTAGAGGTAACTCGATTGCCAGTCTACTGTCCATCAGAGAAGGAGAAGGCTGATCCAAAGCTGTATGCTAACAATGTTAGGAAGCTGATGGCTCTCGAGGTATTCTCACTGTCTATGTTAATGTTTGCTGTATGAGGAGACTAGTTTTATCATTGTAATTGAAGCCATAGCAGCATTTCATTTACAGGGCATTGGCATGGCATGACAAAAGAAAGTGTAACTGAAATTCAATTACCTGGGTTTAAAATGGGGAAACATGGCAAAATCTTGGGTAACTAAAAAATAAATATTAGTTTTGTGAAAAGGGAGAAAATTATGATTTTGTTATTTCATGTCAAATATAGTGCATAGAGATTAGAAATATATTAGAATAATATTAGCATATCTTATTATTTAATAGTCAATAACGTATTATAGGTAGATTAGATTCTTTCTAATTTTGTTTCCAGTTATCGAATGTTTCTTTAGGAAACATCCTTAGTATAATTGCCTATATGTACATTTCATTCATTTAATAAAATCATGCAATTACCATCATTTCATGGTATCAGAGTGGGAATAAACATTTTTTTGAATTTTTTTTATAATAATAAAAGTTTCCTCAGCGATTTTATTAGTCAAATTTTTAAAAAAGTTTTTGAAAGATCCCGTGCTTGGAAAAATCGTAGTGTTCTGTCAAGTTTTCTTTGCTCATTTTCGGAGAGTTCGTGGGCTCAAGTCTGTAATTTCGTGAAGATTCGCGTGTGACCTTTGAGAAAGTTTTGTGCACTCCTGTGAATGCGACATGATTTGTGCAAAATCGCGACGGCTCTTTGTTCTTGCTCGTGCGACAGTTTCTTTCTGCAAAATTCACGACGTTTTTTTGACCTCGCAACTCTTCAAACCTGTGTTTTTTCTTCTCCGTCCAACCCAAAGTTGGTATTTTCTAGGCGATTTGCATAAATTCGACAGCGGATTTTTTTAGCAAATCGCGCGATGCTTGTATCCATTGTGACGACGCGTGTCTCTGTGTGTTCACGTTCTATGGACGCCATTTGACGTCGTATTTTTGTTGGCCTACGACGGGTCCCTAGTTATCGCAAGTTTTTGGAAAATCTGCCCACGCGTTCCTCCTCTGCAAATCCTGCGTTGTGACGTTGTTAGTTGGGATATTTTTTTTTTCGCGACCTGGTTTTGCATCAAGGTTTTTCTACAAACTGTGCCCGTGACTACAGAATTTCGACCTAGGGTTTTCTGACGGGTTTCTACAAAATTGTGGTTTAAATCCCTGTGACCAAGGGTTTGCATTTTTTCTGGGCGCTGTAGAAATTTTCTAGGTTCTACACTCTTCTCTGCTGCCTAGGGTTGTCTCGAAATTTGTGCCAGCATATTTTGTAGTGCCTCAAAATCCGTGTTAGCATTTTGTCTTGGACTTCGTGCTTCCAAATTTGCCTCTGTTTTCTATGCATTGGGATTTGTGCCTCAGGTTTCATGTAGTCAAATATTCGCCTCTTTTGTTTACCTCAGTTTTTGTGCCTCAATAAGCATGAAAGATGGCATTTTTTATCAACATTGTGTTGGAAGGCAGTGAGGTTCAATGGTCGAAACTACAACGCCTGGAAGTAGTGAAGGATGATCATATTTGAATATCGTTGCCTTGATGCACTCGTTCTGGGTAAGGAAATTCGTTTTACAATAGTTGGACACGACTTGGACAAATTTGATGAGTGCAAGCGGGAAGCCATGATGCTTATCAAACTTTCAATTACTGATGATCAATTGCTTCAAGTGCCGTCCAACAAGACAACTATAGAGATCTGGACTCATCTGAAGGATTTCCATGAAACATTAGACAAGAGTCGTGTGTTCTTTCTGAAGAACCGGTTGTTCTCCATAATGATGTCTGAAAAGATGTTTCTATAGGAGCATCTCACAAACATCAAGGACATCCATGATCAGTTGGAGGCGATTGGTCGGAAAATGGAGGAAGAAGACATGGTATTCCTCACTCTGAAAAGTCTACCAAAGTCATATGAGTACTTTATTGAGACCCTCAACATTATCTCGACTAATGTTGACTTGAAGTTTCCAGAGCTGTGCAACAAACTTCTGTAGTATGATCATTGGAAACAATAGTTTGGAAGCGGTGCTAGTTCGTCCTCCACAAAGCATGCCTACTCAGCTAAATCATTTGCTAAGGACAAAGGGAAAAGTCAATTCTTTCAGTAGAATGGCTCAGGTCAATCCCAGGACAACTCCAAGAAAAAGAACATTTAGTGTAATTATTGCCACAAGTATGGTCACATGAAGAAAGACTGTTAGCAACGCTTGGCTTCTAAACAAAAGAAGGATGGAGGGTCTTAGTCGAAAGTTAATGTTGCAGAGCACATTGAGCAAAAGGAACTTGCCTTTTACGCCTTTATGGCTAAAAGATCTGCAGATCATGTTAAATCCTCTGCTTGGTACATTGATTCAGGTGCTTCTTGACACTTCACTCATCGAAGGAATTGGTTCACAGAATACATGCTTTTCACCGATTCAATGATTTTTGGAGGGGAAGAGTATACTGTTGTCCACAAGGGCAACGTGTAGATTCGGTCTGGTGGGAGTAATTTAATTTTCCTCAATGTATACTATGTTCTCGGCATGGAACTCAACCTTCTCTCTGTCAGTCAGATTATGAGACACTCTTGGTTGGATGTGGTGTTCAGTTCGTACAAGTGCAGTATTGTTGATTGGGAGACTCACGCTACAATTCTTGTGGGCATTGAAGATCATGGTCTTTATAGACTTGTTGACACTGGTGATTCTCAGGAGCATGCCATGGCAGCCAAAAGCTCTTCCATCAACAATCTCTGGCATCAGCGGTATGGCCATCTCAACATTCACTATCTCTCTCAACTAGTTTGGGAGGATCTGGTTGTTGGTCTACCTGAGATTTAGATTCAGATTCATGGAGTTTGTGGAGCTTGTTAGGTTGGAAAGTAGCATCGGACTCCATTTACGAATGGTGATTCTTGGCGAGCTTCTAAGGTATTGCAATTGGTTCATGTTGACATTTGTGGTATGATGAACACTCCTTCAGTTACTGGGTCTAGGTATTTCTTGTTATTTGTTGATGATTTTAATCACAAAATGTGGGTGTATTTTCAGAAACAAAAATCAAAGGCGCTTGTTATGTTTCAGAAGTTTAAGGCCTTAGTAGAAAAAGAGTCTGGTCAACAAATTATAACTCTTAGGTTAGACAATGGGGGGGAATTTTGTTCTTTTGATTTCTCCAACTTCTATTCACATCATGGCATCAAGCGTCAGCTTACCACACCTTACTCAGCAGAACGATGTTGTTGAGTGGAGAAACTGCATAATAACTTAGATGGCTCGTTCTATGTTGGAACATATAAGTGTTCCAAAGAAATTCTGGGCAAAAACAGTCTACACTGCTATCTTTTGAACCAGTCTCCCACACAGACTGTGAAGAAGAAGACTGTGAAGGACGCCTGGTTTGGCAGGAAGCCCAAAATCAAGCACCTGAAAGTTTTTGGCTCTACAACTTCTGTTTGGGTTCTAGATGCTAAGCGCATAAAGCTGGATTCTAAGAGTCAGAAACTCATGTTCATCGGGTACAATGATAATCACAAAGCTTACTGGCTGATTTATATAGACATTGATCGTCTCATATTCAGTCAGGATGTTATTTTTGATGAAGAACGAGGGCCTTTTTAGCTCTCTTCTCTTGTTTTTGAGGCCAAGGCTAAGGATTTGGGTGTTTGTCTTCCTTTAAGTCCATCTAATGGGAGGGATTCAACAAACTCTGACTCTGAAGTTGTGGAGTCTCCTCGACATGTTGTTACACCACCCAACTTTCCTCAGGAGAATCTTGAGCAGCATCCTGATGACTTTGTTATTGACATTCTTGGTGATGTTGATCGACCTGTTTTAGATGTTGGTACTTCTACTCTCTAGCCTAAGTGGTGGGCCGAGACTATTGGTGATCTTCATGATGATGAGCTCATTGAGGGTAGATTGTCTAGAAACAAGAGCAAATGACAACATACGGTTAATTTTGCTCTCATGGCCAACATTCACAGTGTTTATGAGCCTCAAACATATGCAGAAGCTAAAGGTATACCTGAGTGGGAACAAGCTATGGAAGCTAAACACCATAGTCTTCTAAAGAACAACACTTGGGTCCTTTTTGATCTTCCACCTGGGAAGAAGCCCATTGGCTGCAAATGGGTGTATAAAGTGAAGTATAAGGCTGATAGAACCTTGATAAGTACAAGGCTCGGTTAGTTGCTCGGGGGTTCTCATAGAAAGAAGGACGAAGTCTCCTTAAATAGAAAAGTACAAGACGATGTTTATAAACGAAACAAACGTTAACTGAATGTGAAAAATAGAAACTAACTAATCTAAACAAGATGACCATTATAGAACATTACATTATTTTAATCATTTCAAATTAACATCACAAAAAATCATATTATGAGAAAAAACAAATATGAGCTTTAAAAACAATTATTCTACTCTTACCTAAAAGGGTTTATATAAACAGTTTGCAGTTAGTCCTAAACTAGTAGGCAAGTGTTACTGTTATTGAACATAACATATTATTCTAGGGGCAACTGAATGTTTTATTATTTAGAATGAACCCTCATTAGAATATAATTAAAAAAAATAATTGTTTATTAATGCAAAAATTAATCTATTAAAAGTTAAACTTGAAAACTTAGAATGACCTAATCTTATCTCCAAACTAAAAATTTCCAAACTTCATGTTTTTTTTTTTACTTCTATGTAGAGTAGTTGGACACAGCCATGCACCTCCCCAGCAACATGTGCCCAAAAAGCACTAGTTTTCGAGCCACATTAGATATTGTGTTATTTGATTTTTAAAAAGTCTAACATGAACTTTCTATTTCAGTGACCCATTTTTTTGGTATTCGTCTAGTGCAATTGTACTATTTTTTTGGTGTTATAATTTTTACTAATTAAAAAAAAAAATTGTTTAGAATTTTATATTTATATTATGTTGTTTAAACATTAGAAGTTAAAAAAAAATCTAAATTTATTCTTTAAATTTAAATAAGATTTATTAATATATATTTAATTGTTTATTTTTTACTAAATTATTAATATTTTAATTTTAATATTATTTAATTTATATTTATTTATTTTATTATGATTTTAGATTTTTAATTAAGATTTAAAAAATTAAATGTGAAAGTGAATTTTTTATTTTGAAGTTAAGATTTTTATTGTTTATTTAGTTCTTTATATTAAAATTTTAAAATTTTAAAATTTAAATATATTTAGATACATTTTTTATATTTAAAGTCTACTTTGTTTAATTTTAATTTATATTTAAATGACATTATTGTTAATTTATTATAGGTTCTCATTTGTATATTGTATATTGTTAAATCAAGTTACAATTATTTATGTGGCAATTATGTGTCTCGATTGCTTTTGAAGTAATGAAAATCTTCTCTAATAACTTGGAAAAATGTGTTAAACATGTGTATGTGTTTTTTATGAATGTCATATCCAGCCACATCCATATTAGGGGTCTTAAACAATGTTTGTATCCGTATTTGATACCATATCCGCAGTTGTATCCATGCAACTCTCCTCCTAAGTGAAAAATGAATTTCATGACCATTTCTTGAAAAGACTTGCGAAACAACATGACAAATGAAGTTGGTGGTGATTACTTGGGGTTAGCTGGGAGTTTTTGGAGTGAAATGCTATGTTCGGAACCTTAGTCACCGCATTCGGCGAATTTCAGCCATGAAGTTCGAAATTTGACGGATTTCAAAACATTAATAAAAATTCGTTGAAATTCGCCAATATATTCGGTAGGGTAAAGGGCAAAATTTGTTCTAATAAAATATATTCTAAAAAAACTCTTGAGTACGATGGCGGAAGAAAGCTTTGTCGAAGGAGAAGGCTCCGCCAGTTGTAGCGGAAGAAAGCTCTGTCAAGGTTAAGAACTCCGCTAGTTGCCGAAAGTTTAGCAGTGCCCACAGGGCGGATGAAAGCTCTGTCATGGAAAAGAAGCTTCACTAGTTAGCTGTGCATCCCATTTTTTATTTTACAATCGGGTCGGCTTAGTTAGGGCTTTTCACGAAGAGGAGGCTTTCAATTTATTAAGTTTTGTTCTTATTTTAATTTTTTGCTTTTTGTTTTACATCACATCCATTTGTTATATAATTTTGTTTATTATTCAATAGGTTAAAACTCAATATTTTAAAATATTTAAATTAAACTTATTATTATAGTATATTTATTATTTAATATATTTTTATATATTAATAATATTTTAAATTAAATTTTTAAACATTATGTATTATTTATTTTCTTTTATGTTTAACTTTATTAGTATATATAAATATATTAGTATACGAATATTATTTTATTACTCATTTTTAATTTGTTACTTATATTTAAAAAAAAGTTATATAAGGTGAATTTAGTGCCAATTTTTTTTCCGATTTTTTTGGCCTTGCCGAATTTCATAGGAATCTTATGGTTGCCGAATTCGATTTCGAATGCGGTGACTTAGTTCGGAACTATTCATTTCCATTATTGCCTCTCTTATTGATTGTATTGTGTATAACTTTTTGTTGTATAAAATTGTAGGCAATTTGTTCAGTATAGAATCGTTAGAGTATATATTATAGGGCTGCTTATAAAAAGGCCATTATCACTATATAGTGAAAATCTTGTCACATCCTCCATGTCAGTCATTTCCATGGTGGACAATTTCATGGGAAGGACAAATAAAATATTAAAATGAATTAAATGTTTCTAGAAAGGAGAGGGCAGATTGGGAAGTTTACAGATGACACACAAAGAGGAGAATAGAAAGAGTGGATAAGACCAAAATTTCGTGTGAAAGCATTGTGGAGGCATTAGAATTGTGGGGGGCACGAAGTCCTTCCAAGAAACATGGTCTCATGGAATGCAATGATTGCAGGACATGTACAGTATGGTGGTTTTTGGAAGAAGCTTTCAGGATTTTGAAAATACTGCAATGGTTACATTATATCCACAAAACTGATTTGTTGAAAAGACTTAAAAACTTGTAGGCAAAAAACATTGGCAAGTGTAAACCTAGACTCCTCAACCTTTGTCAGCATCCTCTTTGCTGGTACCTGTTGATGTGTCTTTTGTACACGACCAAACACAAAATAAAATACCTAAAGGTACCTTATCCTCTCTTGAATAAAGCTCCCGAATGCTGAAGATATCGCAGAAGGATCAATCGGAGAAGCTTCAAGGTTCTGTTATGTAGGATCTCTACTCGTGGATAAGCTTTTCGTGGTATGATGTGATTTGCTGGAATCACAAGGGGACTTACACTCGATGACCTGAATGTTTGATTTGCTGGAATCACAAGTCCTATTTACTAACTGGAGGACAAACAAATGGTAAAAGATGTAGGGTTCAAGAAGTCTACTCTACTACCTAGAATGCGAGAAGATGGATGAACGACTAGGTGGAGTCCTACTGGGTTGGGTCTCACCATCAGGCTTGAACAATCTGACACCAACTCAGTGCGATCTTCTACGGGATGCTTCCAATACGTTCAAATCGTACACCATCAGACACTGATCACCATTCAAGATAATGCATGAACAATAGACGTGTAACGACTTAAGATTAAGCTCATTTTATGCCAGTTGACCACGCAGGGCGCACTTACAATCAGTAAGAGGCTAGTGGTATGGACTAGACGGATTCCACATGGGTGCATTCAACAATTTTCTTCATTCAATCTAATCATTTACCATCTACAATGAAGGTTCAACAAGAAACCATGCGTATTGTAAAGAAACGACACATTTCACCATATCTTCAATGAAAAAAGGGTTCATTTACAATCAAGTTAACAATTTCTTGCCTCCTCTTCCTACTTTACTTTAATTTCTATTCTATTCACTATCGGTCATTAGCTACTCTAACCTCTATGAACTAACTCTTAACCTTCACAAAATGAAGAGCTTGAGCCTTTTATAATGCTCTCAATACAATTCAATGGCTCAGATCAATTTGAGATCAATGGCTGAGATTTTACAATGAAAACCCTAATTAGGGTTTGTTACAACAAACTCAGTTCTGGCCAATGAAATAATTTCATTATTTGGACACATGTCTTCTCTGGAATATTCGACCAATGGATAACCGGGGTAGGTACATCGAAGTTAGTGTCATCTTTGATGAGTCAGGTACATTGAATCTGGACACGCTGTGGTGGACCAATCCGACTGGAGGAGTGATGACTGGGATGCCACCTTGTCTGACACTTGTAACTTGGTAGATGTTCAATTTGATGATGCTGAGAAGCTAACTTTAATTAACTCTTCTGAAACTCTCTGCTTCTTCTATGGACCCTTGCTTTGACCTCCTTTGTCTTCGATGTGCTGGATGGGTGGTGTACCTTTCCTTGAAATACCGGCAACACCCTTTATTGTCATCTTGTGGTTCCTTAGTGTGGCAAAGTGAAGGTTCTGGAGGTAGCTGGCGAATTGGTCGTCCTTGATGATGCTGGACTGGAAGAGGTCGTCCCTAATGATGTTGGGCTGGAGGAGGTCATCCTTGATGATGCTGGACTGGAGGAGGTCGTCCTTGCCCTGGCCTGGTCTTCTTTCATCTGCAAAACAAACCAAAAGATGATTAAGGTCATATAACAAATTCATTTCAACATAGCATTTTCCACCTTAAATCATCAAGAAGAAGATATAAAAATGAAGCTTGCTCAAGATTCTCCCCAGGGACAGGCCCTATAAGAATTTCGCCTTGGACCCTTTGGAAGGGTCAGGAGCGAATTTTGCATTCTTGGTTCAAATTCTTTTCACTTTGTGACCGTACTTGCTTAGATGCATGCCCAAGGATGCCCTTATTCTCAACCAACACCAAGCTTGATGTAAATTTGGGGCAAAAGAGAGGTTTTAAGAATTTCGCTCTGGACCCTTTGGAAGGGTCAGGAGCGAAATTTACATTTTAGGACAAAAGCTATCATGCCTCTACTCCAAAATGCCTTCCAAGGCAAGCATACACTAGTCTTCTCTCCACCAAGGTCTGGGAATCCATCTCTTGATCTTCATTATGAGCAATTTAGGTGAAATTGGGAATTTCGCTCTGGACCCTTTGGAAGGGTCAGGAGCGAAATTCAAGTTTTAGGTCTCAATTCCTCTTCTCCTTCACTTCAATTCATCTTGCAGGGCAAAGTAATATCATTTCAACCTCAACCACGCCTTAGGACTCAAAGTCTTGACTTGACACAAGGAGGAAATAGGTAGATTGAAGAATTTCGCTCTGGACCCTTTGGAAGGGTTAGGAGCGAAATTCTCTTTTTAGCTCAAAATTTGCATTTTTAATGGTCAAAAATCTTTCCAAGGCATTCCAAATAACTTCTCTCACCCTAGTCTAGGCCTGACTTTACTCAAAATTTGGAGAAAAGGATGGTTTTAGTTTTTTTCGCTCTGGACCCTTTGGAAGGGTCAGGAGCGAAAATCTTGTTTTGAGCTCATCTCTTCATATTTGATGATTCTTGGCAATTCAAGAACATGCCTAAGGACACCTTTAATCTTGATCCACGCTAGACTTGGCATAAAATTGAAGGAAAAGATAGGTTTTGCACAATTTCGCCCTGGACCCTTTGGAAGGGTCAGGAGCGAATTTCTCTCTTTGCTTGTTTTCCTTCACCAAGGTCCATCTTTTTCACTTTCTATACTTGGAATTTCATCCTTGGATCCCTCTCCCATGCTTGCAACATTTTGTTTGACCTCAAAATGACTAGAAAAGAGAATTTCGCTAGAAATCATGGCCAGGGACAGGACCTATAATAAATTTCGCCCTGGACCCTTTGGAAGGGTCAGGAGCGAATTTCTTCCTCTAGCCAAAAATCATCATTTTTGAAGGCAACAAACCATTCAAGGGCAATCCTAGGGGCATCCCCAACTTGGTCTAGGCCTGGCTTGGCACAATGTTTTTGGAGGATAAGATGGGTTTTAGGATTTTCGCTCTAGACCCTTTGGAAGGGTTAGGAGCGAAAATCTTGTTTTATGCTTATTCCTCCATCTTTGAACCTTAACCAACTTCAAAAGGGCAAGAACACCAATCCTGACACTCATCCAAGCTATAAAAACCCAAGTTTGACTTGACTTCGCAAGGAAAATAAGTGATTTTAGGAATTTCGCTCTGGACCCTCTGGAAGGGTCAGGAGCGAAATTCTTGATTTGGCTCAATTCCTTCAATTTAAATGATTTCTAACAACTTGAAGTCACTCCTAAGGACCTCTCCCATCTCAATTCACTTTAGTCTGCAATTGCCTTGGCATAAAATTGGGAAAAAAGGTGGTTTAGTGAAAATTTCGCCCTGGACCCTTTGGAAGGATCAGGAACGAATTTCCATTTCTAGACTTGATTCTTCATCCTTTCAATCCCAATCTTCATTGCAAGGTAAAATTTCATCCCTCTTCACCCAAGGAACAAGGTTTTAAGCCCAAGCAAGGTTAAAAAAATAGGTTTGCAAGGAATTTCGCTCTGGACCCTTTGGAAGGGTCAGGAGTGAAATTTCCTTTCTTGGATAAAACACTCACTCTTCAACGCTTCCAAACATTCCCAAAGGCAACAACATGTCCATTCTCCCTTTCAACATGCCTTGGACATCAAAATTTGGTCAAACAAGGAAGGAAATGTGTCCTAGGTAGATTTTCGCTCTGGACCCTTTGGAAGGGTCAGGAGCGAAAATCATGATTTAGGCTTTGATTGCTAATTTTTCCAACTTCAATCTTCTTTGGAGGCAAACATAGACTATTTTTCTTGCATCTCCATCTTGGTCCTGAGTTTGGCAAAGGGGAAAAGGAGCATTTTCAAGAATTTCGCTCTGGACCCTTTGGAAGGGTCAAGAGCGAAATTCAATTTTCAAGCCAAATCCTTCATATCCTCCACCTCAAGTTACTCCCTAAGACTAGAACATGTCAAAACGCTTCCATACATGCCTTAGGAAATATGAACTTTGCCTTGATAAGTGAGAAATTGAGGTTTAAGGGGATTTTCGCTCTGGACCCTTTGGAAGGGTCAAGAGCGAAATTCCTATCCTTGGCTAGTTTCTCACCTAGGTTCACTTCATTCTCCTCCAAACTTGATCAATTCAACTTCCTTCCATCGCAATCCAAACAATACATCATCCAACTGGGTTTAGGCAAGGTCAAACTAGGTTTTTAAGGCCAAAGGAAGGCAAAATGGAGGATTTCGCTCTGGACCCAAAGGGTCAGGAGCAAAATTCTCCTCCCACGCTAGCTTTCATCATCCCAAGGTGTAAGAACCTCAAAAGGCCCTCAACTGAGACAACTATCGTTTTGGTGAACCTATTGTGTTTCAAGTGTGTTCTTTGCAAATAATGACAGCAAATAGAATTTTGACAATCTTAAGCACAAAAAAGCAACTAATGGTATTTGCTGGAAATCAATTTATATTCAACAACACTGATCAAACCCTCATTACACCCGTTCATCATTTGTTAATACTCAAATAGAAAATAACAAGAAGCTAGAGAAGAACTGATAAATACCAGTATATTCTGTAAAAACCCTTATTTTCCTATTGCTGGTCATACACAGATTTTATGACAGCAAGCTGCAATTTATTTTAAACTGACCCGAAATACTCGCATGTTAGCCCGATGGAAAGGCATTGGCAAGGCGTCCCTTCTGGCATTTGTTTTAGAATTTTTGGACTCCACTTCAACAAAATCGTACCCTTTCAAGGAAGAAAGGTACGGCAGATCAGCAAGCTGTACATGCACAAAACCCTCATCTGTCACACACTTATTCCTACCTCTGTTCTGACTCTGCGGCTGCAATCAATCTTTTGCATAAAAATTAATAAACCCTTTTCCAATCTGCCCAATCTTGGTTTCTGGATAAAACCAACTGAAAGCAAAATCAGCTGATATTTCACAACCTCTGATGTTGTTGCACAAAAATCCCACATTTTCCTGCACCGATACCCCTGATCACTGCAGAAGAATCTTCTGCTGAAAACCTTGGCCAAAACTCCTCTCAGAGCTCCAAATCAAATTATCCAAACTCAGCATAAATGAAAGAAGACCTAAAATCTTCTTTAATCATCTCCATTTAGGGTTGGTGTGATTCCCAAGAAAGGTGCGATTTGGCCTTTAATAATGTTTTAACTTTTATTATTTAAGTTTGACTATTGAAGTGTCAAAAAAATAAATCATTTTCCCTTTAATATAAAACTGGCCCCATCTGATGGGAAATAGACCCTCACTTAAGTTATAACTTAAAGTGACTTTTAAAACATTAAAACATTAAAGTTCGCCATTTAATATTTAATTAAAATAATTAAATATTAATATCTCTCTAAGTATTCATCAGAAATGCTTGCCGTCTAAACTGGAGACTGCCAAACCATAATCTGTCCTTGCCCAACCTACTGGCTATAAATAGAAGGACTGCTAAAAATAGAAAGTATCTCAAACGGAGTCCTGGAGACCTCAAACGAAACCCAGACCTGGAGTGCTCGCTCTGAAGATGGTGAATCACACTCTAGAGGACCCTCTACCCAACCTCATCAGCCTACGAGGGTCAGTGATAGGCTAATCTACTCAGCTGACAGATGTCAACTAGAAGGGGACATCACACAAGGTCTAAAATCTCCTCTTAAAGGCAAAGTTGCATCAAAACGTACCAAACCATGCCTTAGAAGTTCCAAACTTGGTCAAGCTAAGGAGCAAAATAGAGGAAATATGAATTTTGCTCTAGACCCTTTGGAAGGGTCAGGAGTGAAATTCTAATTTTGAGCACATTTCTCCAGTCTTTCAATTCCATTCCACCTCAAAAGGCAAGGATACGTCACCCCATACCTATCTATGCCAAAAAAACCAAGGATTTGACCATCTCCAAGGGAAAATAGGTGTCCTTCAAGAATTTCGCTCTAGACCCTTTGGAAGGGTCAAGAGTGAAATTCTAATTTTAGCTTAATCTTCCACTTGCTTCCTCCTTTTCATGCCTTGGACACACTTTGTTAGGCTTTCTTCCATCATGATCATGCAAATATATCCTTTAGGTTGACATATAGCTCCAGTTTTTGCAGAAAGTAAGATTTTACATGGATTTCGCTCTGGACCCTTTGGAAGGGTCAAGAGTGAAATTCCTCTTTGAGCTCGAGTCCTGGCTTCATTTTCACCTTTCTTCATTTACACAAGTGTTTTTACCTTCATTCAAACCTAGGAAAAGGTTAGCTTAGAGCCTGGGTTAAGGTGGAGTGTCTTGTGGAGAAATTCGCTCTGGACCCTTTGGAAGGGTCAGGAGCGAAATTTCTCTTTTAGGCCTAATTCACCTCCTTTTCCACCTGACTTTGCCCTAGGCTAGATCCTTGATCCATTTCCTTCCATTTCCTAGCCAAATTTGCCCAACTCAGACCCTCAAAAGACAAAATTCCCCAATCAAGATTCAATGACCTCCTGACACCATAAGCAACAAGAGCAGAAACTTAAGCTTAAGGGAGACTTTCAAAGAAACCCTAATTCTGGAGCATCGTGGACTCACCCTGACTTAAGCAAAGCCTGCTATCCAATGATCCCCCTGACAGCACTCATCATGCAAAGGCTAACAGACAAAACCCTAAAAGACCTAGAAAACAAACCCTAGAAATCAACAAAGTAGGGGTCTCCATTTGCAATGGGGCGATGTGTGAATACGTCACAACAGTACCACAATTAGAGCTTTTGAATAGGCTGTGGCTGCCCATCAGAGCATAAGAAAATGGCATGAATATGGGTGCCTTGTCAAAGGGTATGGATGCCCTTTGAAGCAGAAAGGATTGAGAAATTTTGTGAGAGAGGGATGTATTTCTCTAGAATAAATTGAATGGCTTCTTCAATGGGTCAACACTAGCTTTGTTATACATAGGCTTCATAGAAGGGTTTGCATGTCAAAAATCAACCATGGGAATGCTTAGAGGAGGAGGTCACGAAACTTTGTAAACCCTTCAGCAAAATTGTCAACACTAAATGCAACATGGGAGCCAACCACAACTAGGACTTTGGTGAGTTTGCAAGTATGTTAATCTTACACTTTGAGATCTCAAAAGCGCCTACTTTGTTTCTTGGTCATTCTTTTGGAAGTTCCGAGCTTTGGATGCACAATAAGTTGATTCAGTGTTATTATATTATTCTAGTGATCAAGTAAGACATGAAGAATTAGATTGCACCATGAAACTAGATCTTGCACTTGTTTTATGCTTAATTTTAAGCAAGGAGAGAAATTGTAACTCAGTCAATATTAAAATAGTTGGTGAATGGGAGGAGAGTCAACGTAGTGTTCAAACTAGTGACTTGTTGAAGACGAAATTGCTGAGAAAGCAATATGTTAGCTGTGAGGAAAATGGAACAATGTTTTGGGCAGGAGAGAGCATAAGGCACAAATACTTGAACCCCTTTAGTTATTTTTGGATTACTTGCTAGGCGTAAACTATTGATGATTAAACTTACTTTCTTGCTTTGGCCCTTGTAGGATGGCATAACCCGTCTATTACACTTTGGTACTCATTAAGTAACTATAATTAATATACTTATGGCTTAGAATTAAAATGGCCTAAAGGAGGCACCATTGTCTTAGACTTTGCTATAGCGTTCCTATTGACAAATGTCCCCTAGATTTTGATCACTAGTCATCTTAAGGTTAAAATTGAGATCTAGTTTTGGAATTATGCAGACTCACATGAATGTAAGGTGGAATTAAATGGATAGTGGTAAGGTCTTAATGACCACAATGTAAGAGTTAAATTGCAAATATAATGTTCTTATATGAAATCACTTATTGTTGGCCATTGAGGCCAGATTTTAGTGTGTAAATAATACCTAGTCCATAAACTAGACTACTACAAGAATGTGGGGTTGGACTATCGGGTAAGTAAAATCAAAAGGTTAAGGATATTATTATTACTAATATTATTGAGACCAACTCTCTATTATGACTTAGGTATTGCTTCATGTAATGGTGAAAAATTAGTGTTTCCACCACAAGGATGAAAACCGCTAATTTTACTTAGTGACCATTACATTAGGGAAAGATAGGAATTAGATAGATCTAGAACCTAATAGACCTAGATTCTGATCTAATTCCAAGGATCTTGAATGTACCTCTTTCCCTTAAGTTGAATTGAATTATTGAAGATGCTGAAACTAGGGCAATTGGGCTGAATTGAAGTAATTATGCACTAACAGTAAGCCACAGTCGAGCCACGAACTTGGATCTGAGGAATCTAAGAGCATTCAGACTTGTTCCTAGAAGAAGCTCCTGATTTGTCGTGACTGGGATGGTGGTCGCTCTAGTCCTTTGCACTTTTCACACTCTAATGGGGGATCGGTTCGTCACTGTAAATAAAGCCAATTTTGAAGATCACAGCTTTGTACTTGTTCCTACGCACACTAGAGAAGGGAAATAGGTTGGGAATACAGATTTGCCTAAGTCAAACCCCGGTTTAGGAATTAACCTTGAATGAAATATTGCAAATATTGAAATAAACAATGGCAAGATATACCTCAGATTTGCAATGACCAATAATGATGCTTTGTTTCTTGAATGTAATCACATATGTTGTATGAAATGGCATGAACATGTCAAAACCCTTATCACACACATGCTTGCATATGAATGATCTTATTTGCTCCACAATGGTTGAATGAAGGAAATGCAACCTTGAAGATCTCTAGAAATGCTTGGATGCTTGATTGCTTGAATGAAATTGCTAGGATGAAATTAGGTTAATCAAATGTCTTTATATATGAGATTCTAGGGCAATTTATCGATTAGGCCGACCTCCAACAGTCATATAGAGCCACCAATTTCATTTCCGGGATAGGTCACATCCTCCCCTTGAAAAATGGGCCGGTCACATCCTCCCCTTGAAAAATGGGCCCCATTGAGAGGGACCAGGGCGCTAGCGCGCTGGTCCTCCTCAATCAGGGACCAAAATTTAGGCCCAGAGAGGAGGTCACCCCTCTAGAGAGTCATTTGGTAGGTGCATATGGCATGAAAACTGGAGTTAAGGCACTGAATGGACCCAGATAGGAGATGACGAGGAGATGTGCTAAAGTAGGAGCACAAACATGAGGTGTAAATTGGCCTGGTGACAATTTACGACGCTACACTTTTGCTTTGAGCAAGTTTGTAATTATTGATGTATGTCTGTTGAAGTTTGGAATGGAGATGTTTTGGTAATTGCCATCCAATGGTTTGATGTGGTGAGACTTATTTTATATTGACTATAATGTTATGCATACTTTATATGTATGAATTTGATCCTTTTATATAAGACATTATTGATGACAATTTATCCTTATTAGACACTATTACCTAAGGTGTGTTGTTTGAGGGTGATATTTAGTGCCCAATTAACTAAAGGTGGTTGATAGTTGGGGCCATTGTATGTAGAGGTAGTAGAAGAACCTTATTCATGGTAATGTGTCATATCAACATATTGAGTTGATACGTTAGGGTAAAATTATATATGCTATTGGTGATCTGAGTTGTTGGATAGTCTCCTAAGTGCCATGGTTGTCAAACATGAGAACAACAGCACAAAACCTATGCTTAGGTTGGGCAATTAAGAACCAATTAGGATTCCCTAAGGTGCTGAAATAGGTATCACCACATGATCAAACAGCTTACTCTAACACAAACCATATTTGCTACATAGTGCAACCACATTTCAGTTGTCACTTTGTGCCTATTTGCTGGTTTGCAATACTCAAGGTCAAGCATCAAGCACCTTATTAGAGCAGATAATCTGCCAAATGAATGTCAATGAATGTGTTTTATAATAATCCCTTATGATGTCATATACATTTAGACATGGCAGTTGGAACCCACTAGAAGGGATATCAAACAGGGGGAAGCAGATATATTTTTGTGGTATCCATAGGGAATAGCAATTCTTCTGGAATATATCATAGAATTAGTGGCAACACATTATGCTTATTGGCCATAAGCAAGCAGTCACTAATCGGCAAACATTTTTTGTGTGGAAATCTTATCCTTTGCAATAATAGAATAGTCCCTAATTTTATTTTCTCTTGTTTTAAGAAATTATCGTAATTATCGAAACTAATATCACAAAGTGCTTGATTTAGAATGGAATCTCATAGTTTTCTAATTTCTTTGAATTTTCAATTTTTCTGTTTGTGCTGACCGAGATGTCAGTTTTCTTTGGACTATCTGTGATTTGGACTTTGCTTGTGGTGGACTACCATTGGTTGTTTGTCGTTGAATCTTTTAAGAGTAAACAAGTGAGCTAGTGTCATCCATAGGAACAACTTATCTGGTAATCATATCCAATAATAGATGAGCTTTCTCTTTATCAATTGTAATACGAGGATCCAGAAAATAGTTGTTATGTAATTTTTTTTCAACCTATGTCAAGTGCTATACTTATAGGTTGGCATTGTCGTCATCTTGTTAAGTTTTGAGACTTTGGTTGCTGTACTGCCAGCCTGCCAGGCATGATTATGACCATTTGCCCTTTTGGAGAAGCAACAACTTAAACTTTTGGCATCTTGATTATACAGGGCATCTTCTTAGAAGGGGAATATATTCATGATTGTAATTTGTTGGCTTCTCTGGAACTCTTTTCCATGGCAAGGTCAATCTTCATTGGCAAAGGCTTTTACATATTGACATTTTTTAATTTTCAGTATAAGCTAGTATTGTGTGACACAGATTTGATTGTGGTGCTGCTACATACTCTCTCACTGTGTCATTTGAGACACAATTGATTTCAAAATTCTGAAGGCAAAGTAAAGAAGCAGATCCAAACTGGAGCAACTATGGGTAACTCCTTAGTTTGGTTGAATATTTTTGTTCAGTGGTTAAAGAAAAGCTACTGTTTTGGTGTAGAAATCTTCCTTAAAAATCATTTATACTCCCACTGTCAACTATTGCCAAGGTTTCAACATAACCTGAACTGGTCCTGAGTTTCTTATCTCTAGCGATATGTTCTCTAAGATATTTCATCAAGAGGTAAAATTCCATAGATCAATAGATCATAGCTCTTTGATTTAATCTTGTGATTGTGTGTTCCACTTGCAGTAGGAGAATTCTGACATTATGGATCTGTTCAGCCTTTCTGTGTTATCAACAATTAACTGGAAGTCTGTAATTTTTCTACTGCAGTTGTGTTTTTGAATTTTTTGAAGGTTGTGCAATTTTTTTTTGCAACCAAGCAGAATAAATTTGTACTATAACACAGCATTAGGAGAAAGAAGAAGGTGAGGAGAGGTGGTACCCTCACCTCAGTTGCTATGGCTGATAGTAGAATGAAAGCTGATATTTGATAACATCAATGCACAGATCTTGTCACCTGCTGTTGCTTGTCAGCTGTTTTATAAACATTTCCTCATCTTAGCAGATGTCTCATGGTGTCTTTAAACTTCTCTCGATGACATCCCTCAAAAATTGGGAAGCTTCCTCTCAATGCCTTCTGAATATACCAAATAAATTCACAAGGATATTTTCCTATGCTCCACCAAGTTTCGCGGACAGGGACAGCACGGGACGGCTGTTAAAAAAATAGGGGAATTTTTAAAAATATAGAGAAATTTCAAATATGCATATAATAACATTGATAAAGTATTCATCATAGACATTGTAGCATAGCATCAGACTTGAATTCATATTTCACATGAGAATCAGCAAACAAATCAACAAAATTCAAATGCTTTCATTGTCAATGTGCATACATATTATATTAGAATAATAACAAAAATGCCCAAAGGCTCCAAGTATAAACTATGAAATCCCATAAACTGTAAAAAATAAACATAGAAGTCCATAATCAGCTGTCCATAATAATGAAATGATAGAACTACGAAAATATTTGGTTTTCCATAATTAGCACATGGTAGGTTTAAGAGTCTAAATCAAAATAAGAACTTGAGTCTGAGTCACTGCTCCTCTTGCTGCTCTCCTCCTCCTTTGCAAATCTGAAAATGAATGTCTTTTTCTCTTTTTTGGTTATTTTGTGCTTAGATTAGGTTTTGGCATTTTTTTAATGTGCTTTGGGGGTCCTTGTGGGCTCAGCCAGCCCTTTTACAAATTAAAAAATATGTTTTTTTTAATCTGGCTGTCCGAAAGTGGCCTGGGATGTAGGGAATGTCTAGAAGTCCTCACGCCGGGGACTTTTGGCCGTCCCCTACGTCCCAAAAATGTTATCAAAACTTTGCTCAGTTTGGGGATGGACAGGGTACTTCTAAAAGATGTCCCGTAGAATAGCTTGCCGGTTGTGGTCGTTCGGTTATGGTGTCAACCGGTTGTATAGTTTTACCGGTGGGGATGCTTCACGATCACTTGGCTTTCCGATTTGCATACCGATTGTGGTGTCTACTGGTTGGATCCCAAATGACGACCGACATCCTAGGGTGATGGCTGAATCAGTGGCCCACTCGAACTGCGGCAAAGAATGTCCGATAGTCTTGAATGCGACTCTTTCTCCCGGGGACGAGGATTCCGAGTCTAACCTTGATGATTCCTGAAGGCTACAGCTATGTTGTGATAGATATGGTTTTGCTCTCTGCCTTGCAAAGCTATTTTCTATGTCTGTCTCTAGTGTTATCGTCAGATGGCTTACAACCGGTTTTTGTAAGTTAGACTAGTAAGTAAGCCATCCAGCGATAACACTAGAGACAGACATAGAAAAAAGCTTTGCAAGGTAGAGAGCAAAACCATATCTATCACAACATAGCCGTAGCCTTCAAGAATCATCAGGGTTAGACTCGGAATCCTTGTCCCCGGGAGCAAGAGTTGCATTCAAGACTATCGGACATTCTTTGCCGCAGTTTGAGTGGGCCATTGATTCGGCCATCACCCTAGGATGCCGGTCGTCGTTTGGGATCCAATCGGTAGACACCACAATGGGTCTGCAAATCGGAAAGCCAAGTGATTGTGAAGCATCCCCACCGGTAAAACTATACAATCGGTTGACACCATAACCGAACGACCACAACCGACAAACTCTATAATCAGTCGAAACAACAACTGGTGACCACACCCGGCAAACTATATAGCCGGACAACACCACAAATGATAAATCAATTGGACGGCCAACCAAACAGTAAATACCCCAACTATTAGACCAAGTCCACCGGTAACGACCACACTCGATAGAGACCGATAAGAAGTCCCAACCGGTAAGGATTCAATAGGCCTTAGTTGAATACCTGGAAACGATCACCATCGGTAATCGCCAATTTTGAAAGTCTTTTTGCCTCTCCATTACCTTCCCTATAGATATGGCTAAGCCGGAATTCATCAAAGGTGTCTAACAAATCCAACACAGGTCGAAGCCACTGATTGAGACGCCAACTAGGGGTGTTTTTGCAGCGAATAGCATTTATCACATTTAGCGAATCACCCTCAAGATGAATTCTCCTTACCCCAAGTTCCATAGCTAGTTGTAGTCCTCTAAGGGCCGCTCTGAATTCAGCTTCATTGTTAGTGGCAATTCCAATGTGTTCTGAAATTTCTTTTAGATTAGTGCCATTGGAGTTTCTCATTATGCATCCAATACCACTTTGGCCCGGGTTACCAACAGAAGCACCATCAAAATTAACCTTGAACCACCCAGACTTGGGGACTTCCCATCTAACTCCCAATCTTGGATTGGCCGGTTCTTTCGGGGAACCTTTCCCAAAAAACGGAGGGATGATCAGATTAGGGAATGCCAATTTGATCTTCCAGTCTGTTGTGACCATTTCACACATCGCCCCATTAAAATGGGAACCCCCTCTTTTTGCTCGGTTTTGCCTGTTCTTTTCTCTGCTTTTTAGGGTTTTGAGGTAAGTGAGCGAGTCGTCTGGACTAGGGCTAAGCCTTAGGGTTTCCTATTTGATATTTTTAAGCCAAAGTCCAGTCCATTTTGAAGAATTATTGAGCATCCTCCTGTGGATTGCAATTTTGAAATGGGGTGAGTTTGTCAGGATGTCAGATGAGTCTGTCTAGGTCCAGTCAGGATTTTGAAAGCAAGTCCAAACTTTGCCTAAGTATTAATGATGGAATTATGGGATCTTGTCCGGGTGAATTTTGACCAAATTTTGGAAAGTTTGATAATTGACCCCAGGCATTGGAGATAGCCTAATTTTGCCTTGTGAAGTGACTGAAGTCCTAAAATCTTGATATTTTGAAGCAAAATCGCTCCTGTCCCTCTGTCAGGGACCAGGGCGAAATTGGTATTTTTATGCATCTTGGCCATTGATTTGTTTCATTCGTCTTGTGCAGGGTCGCCAGGAGATGCAATCGTACAGGAATTGGAGGTTTTGAAGATTTTGACACTCAAAATTGGCAAGTTTTTTAAAGTTTAAGGTCAAATCGCTCCTGTCCCTCAGCCAGGGACCAGGGCGAAATGACTTACTTAGACCATTTTTGACCACATTTTGATCAAATTGAAGCATCAAGAACGCAATGGAAGGTGAAATAAACATGATGGAGCGCCAGGATTTAGCCGTTTACAATGAAAAGTTGAACTTTTGACCTCAAGGACAAAAATCGCTCCTGTCCCTCACTGAAGGACCAGAGCTTGAAATCTAAGATTGCCCTATCCTTGCAAGATTTGAATGATTTCGTGAATGGAGAAGAACAAGGAAGATATGCTTTATCCGTTGAATATAACTTGAAAGTGCCATCATGGAGAAAATCTATCCAAATTGGTCAAATCGCTCCTGTCCCTCTGTCAGGGACCAAGGCGAATTTCAAAGGTAGCTCTTGTCCCTCTCCCAAGGACCAGAGCGATTTGCTTAAAGGACAAGTTTTGGCGAAGGTGAAGTGAGTTTTAAGTTTGAGGCAAGCAAAGGAAGGCGTAATTGCTCTATTGAAGATGATTTTGAAGATTACAAGACACAAAGTAAGCCCATATGTACCCTAGGTGCTCCTGTCCCTCTCTAAGGGACCAGAGCGATTTCTTCATAAGGAAAATTTCTCGCAAAGTTAGAGCAAGTTTCATGTTGGAGATGAGTGAAGGAGGCCCCAATCAACCCGTTGAAGACAAATTTGAAAAGTGGCAAAACGCAAATGAGCTTATAAGTGCAAGTTCGCTCCTGTCCTTCAGTCAAGGACCAGGGCGAAATCTAGGCTATCTAACATTCCCCTCCGAATTTAAACCACTCCAAGTCAAGATATAAGGTCAAGATGATATTTGGAATGCCTCGAAGAGAAACGAAGTTGCAAAAGACCACAAAACTTGCTCAAATTGGCTAAGTCGCTCCTATCCCTCTCCCAGGGACCAGAGCGAAATTCTCAAGTGTGCCTAATTTTAGAGTGCCAGTTTCGTTTGCAAGACTCAAAAGGGAATAAGGAGCAATGTTTCACGCCTGGAAGAAAATCTAATGTTGATATGATTAAGGGTTTGTGCCATAAGTGTAAAATCGCTCCTGTCCTTCAGTCAAGGACTAGGGCGAAATCTTGGTTATTTAGCCTTCCCCTCCGAATTTTAATGAATCCAGGCCAAGGTACAAGGTGGCGATGATGTTGGAAATGCTTCGAAGAAGAGTGAAGTTACAAAGACCGCAAAATGTGATGGGAAATGGCCAGTTCGCTCTTGTCCTTCAGTCAAGGACCAAAGCGATTTCAATAGAATCAACCATTTCCTTCAAAAGCTACGTCAAGGCAAGGACATGCAAGATCGAAAATGTCTTTAGGAAGATAATGAACAAGGAGTTAACGTCAAAAATCAACAATTTTGTGCCATAAATGCAAGTTCGCTCCTGTCCTTCAGTCAAGGACCAGAGCGATTTCTATGAAATCCAACATCTCCCTCCAGAATCACGCCAAGGCAAGAATTTTGCAAAGTAAGGAATGCCTTTCGATGATGATAAACAAGGAATTGACCCCAAGGCTCGACAATTTTGAGCTCAAATATAAAGTTCGCTCCTATCCCTTAGTCAAGGACCAGGGCGAAAATGGTCTAGGAGGCATTCATTTCAAAAAATTGAATCGATCAAGCTCCAAGTTACGAATGAAGATGCTAGTTTGGACGTAAAAGAAGTGATTTTGAACGTGAAAATCAATCCAAAGTGGATAAGGTGCTCCTGTCCCTCTCCCAGGGACCAGAGCGATGTGGTTAGTATCCCTTACATCTCTCATGTTTTGGCGCCAATAAATTTTGAAATACATTAAATGCTAAAATTCGATAAAAACTTTGAATTATTTGATTAAAATGGCATTTGAAAAATAGCGCATAAGGCATTTAATAATTGATTGGGCCTTTTAAAAAATTGAAACTATTAGTTACAAAGGCATTTAATTAATTAATTAAAAATTAAATAAGAGGGAGAGCGCTTGGGTTTTATTTTTATATTTATACAAAAGTCGGCCTCCTTTTATTTTAATTTTTTGTTATTATTTGCCTTATATCCAAAAGTCGACCTAGAGGTAATTAAAGAGGTGAGCGCTTATATAAGGAGGGTACTTTGAAGCATTTCAAATCATCATTTAATCATTCATTTACATGTGATTTTGGAGAAGAATACAAGTTGCGAAATCTCATCAAGAGGAGTGCGAATTTAGTTAGAAGTGGAGCGAATTCTCTATCAAGACGTTGAAGACTTCAATCTTCATTTTGCCTAGTCAAATTTCCTTAATTTTGCATCTTCTCTTAGAGTTAGCTCTCAAAGTGAGGTATGGTGAAGTCCTCTTTGTTCCTATTTTGAATTTCAAAAGTCGTCCAAGTCTCAATCTTGAAATTTTGAATTTCCAGTAGCTCAATCGTATTTAGGAAATGATAACTCAAAGACTTATCATGAAGTTTCCTAAATTCGATCTTTAATCTAATCTATATTTATACATTGCAAAATCTATTACTTATTATGAAATGTTGTGTAGGTGTTACGATGGCGACCCCGAAGGCAGGAGCATCCACCAGTCGTCCAGCCCTCATGAAGGAAGATCAAAAGAACGAAGAATTGGAGACCAAGATCGTGTTGAAGTGGAGCAATATTGGAGATACCAACTTGGGAAACTTCAGTGTGAAGAAGTTTCGAGAGGTCCCTTACATTGGCAAGCCATCACCTGTCGCCAGGAGGATAATTGAAAGTGGCATCATTAAGGCGGCCGGCTTCCCTCCAGCAATCTAGTGCCATGAGTTGATGATCGAATGTGCTCGCCATTATGATCCACAGTCCAGATCGATCGTGTCTAAGGAGGGAAACACTTTGGCCTATCTTTCAGAGGAGGCTATAAGTGAGGCTTTCCATCTTCCGGAGCACAGAGATATGATCTACAAAAGCATAGAAGGAGCCAGGTCCATGTACGAAGATGATCCAGACACTTGCCTAAGCATCATCAATAAGAAATGGTTACTCAAGAGTCGTCCTCGCTTGAGCAAGATTCCAAACACACCACATAGGATCGACTTCCAGGAGGAGTACAGAGATTTGATAACACTACTCAACCGAGTCACAGGGGCTCCTCAAGCCTTCTATTTTGAGAAGTGGATGTTCTACTTCATCCAAGTGATAGTTCAGGGAAAAGGAACAATTCATTAGGCTAGAATGATTAGCCATTGCTTGGATGTACAGTTAAGGAGACTGAAGGCCACCAAGTCTCGTCCACATTGAGTCATTCTTAGGATTAGATTAGAATTAATCTCTTGTAAGCCCTCCTCTTTTGATCTTTTTGAGAATTTATTAGTTTAGGAAATTCTATTTCGGAACGTAAGGCCCCTTGATGACACAGCAATCACAACGACCACTGGTGCTTATCCACACGTAGAGACCCTACTTAGAAGAACATTGGAGTCACCCTGATTGATCCTTCTTGCGATATCTTCAGCAATCAGAGACTTTATTCAAGAGAGGATAAGGTACCCTTGGGTATTTTATTCTGTGTATGATTGTGTATAAAATACACGTCAACACAGTCCCAATCCATATATATGTTTTTCTTCAACGGTTTGGATTTTGTTGATTCATTCAGGAGTTCAATCAGGTGGTTTTCGATTTTCTGACATAGAACCAACGTGCCCATTTCTTTATCCTGGAAAATTCTCCGATTCCTTTCTTTCCAAATTTCCCAAATCAGAAGAGAAGGTAATATATAGAGCAACTCACTAAATATAGCCTTCCCAAATGGTTTGGGCCATAGATGAAACCATTCATCCAACCCTTTTGGGAAGGGGCCAAAAATTCTCAATTTTCCCATGAAATGCCACCAACAGTAATTGGAGAATTTGCAGTGGAGAAGTAGATGATCCACAGTCTCTTCTTGCTCTTGACATAAAATGCACCTACTAGGTCCATTGATGCCTATTTTATAGAGTCTTTCTCCAGTTAGGCTCTTTCTTTGATAAGCCAGCCAAGCGAAAGAACCTGCTTTAGGAAGGAGGTGTCTATGCCAAAATAGATTAACCGGCCAATCTTTTTTGTCTATAGCAATTTCTTTCAATTTGTAGCCAAAACATACCTTGTATTTACCGTTAGAGGAACCACACCACCTTATAATGTCCTTTTCAGGGGAAGGGTAGATAATCCGATTGTTGAGAATATCAGCAAACAAGTCTTTCTGATGTTGGTCCAAATCCAAGGGAGTCAGGACTTCCAAACCCACTTATCAATACCATTTTCTTGAACAGAGTAACTATAATCACATATCCTGTGTCCCCAGAGACGACATGTTTTTGCCATGATGGGTTGCAGAGCGGGGTTATGGCATAAGGCAACTTCACCACCCCAGGAATCGACCCAAAAGGAGGCATCCCTTCCATTTCTGACTTCCCAAGTAACCTGATCACTAATGATATCTCTGCTCTCCAATATAAAATTCCAAATGGCTGATCCCTTGGGGGGATCGTTAATAGTAAGGATCCTTTTAGGTTCTAGCGAATCCAAATATTTGTGTTTTAGAATCCTCGCCTATTTCTGCTTACCACCACTGCAAATTTCCCAGACCAGTTTAGCTCCCATAGCCAGATTCATAATCGAGATCTAACAAATGCCAGCACCCCATGCCTTTTTAGGTTGACAAATCCTTTTCCAAGCAATAAGGGGAAATTTCCCTTTATCATCCGAACCATTCCACAAGAAGTTTCTCATAATAGAAATTAATTCATCCTCGATTGCCACCGGTAGTTTCAGACAGGCCATAGAGAAAACCGGTAGAGCAGATAGTACCGATTTTATCATAGTGAACTTACCGGCAGATGATAACCACTTGCCCTTCCAGTTTTCAAGCTTGGATTTACACTTCTCAATCAGATGCTTCCAGTAACAAATTTTGTTGCTGCCAGTAAAGAGAGGAGTCCCAAGGAATTTCCCTGGAAAATTTGCAACTCTAAGATTGAGAATCCTTGATAAGACACCTTGCATAGCTAGCGGAGTGTTGATAAAAAAGAATTCAGATTTATTCCAATTGATTTTCTGCCCTGATGCCTTGCAATAATCATCTAGGCATGATTTTATAGTTCTTGCCTCCCTCCTACAAGAGGATCCAAAAAGAATGGTATCATCGGCGAATTGCAAATGAGTCGTATGTTCAACCCCTGTTGCCACATTGACTCCCACCCAGCGGCCATTTTGCTGGAGAGCATTAATCGATCGACCTAAGGCTTCTGCCATTATGATGAACAAAAATGGTGACATTGGGTCACCTTGATGAGTACCTTTTGACGTGGAAAAGAATCCATGAGAAGATCCATTGACCAAAACGGAAAATTTGGAGGATGACAAGCAACTCGTGACCCAGACGATCCATTCCTTGCTAAAACCAAATTTCTTCAATACCTCAATTAAGAAATCCCTGTCCACCATATCATATGCTTTCAGAATATCCAATTTTAGGACCATGCAGGAGTCTTTGGTTTTCCTAGCCGTATGAAGAGTTTCATGGGCAGTAATGATGCCTTCCACAATAGATCTCCCTGGGGCAAATCCACTCTGCTCATCCGATATAATGAATTTAAGGAGGGGCTTCAATCTGTTGGCAATGATTTTAGTTACAATCTTATAGACCGAGTTACATAAAGCAATAGGCCTAAAATCACTCATCTCCTGGGGGTTTTGCTTTTTCGGAATTAAAGTCAGAAAGGTATGATTAATTGCTAAGTGTAGATCACGGGCAATGATGTCCCAAAATTGTTGGAAGAAGGCCGCAAGAAAGCCATCAGGGCCTGGAGTCTTATTAGGATTAAGCTGGAAAGTGACTTTCTTGACTTCGTCCATTTCAATAGGTTTAAAGAGTGCTTCATTTTGACTATCAGATATTATGGATGGGATTGAGTTTAGAATTCTGCTTCTTACCTCCTGATCATTCGGACAGTCACCATTCATTAAGGATTCAAAGTATCTAACGGCTTCCTTGGCAATGTCCTCATAGCACCTGACAATGTTACCATCCGGTCTCCTAATCTCTGATATTTTCCTATTGCGATTGGCAATAGCCGATCTATGAAAGAATTTAGTATTTCTGTCCCCATCCTTGAGCCATAGTTCCTTGGATTTCTGCCGCCAATGAATTTCCTCGCGTCGAAGAATTTCACTTAGTTCAGATTTAAGGGATTTTTCTTTATTGAACAGGTTCTCATCCATTCTTGAACTTATAACAGAGTTGGTTATATCATCTAACTCTGCCGTTATCCTTAATTTTTCCATATGAATATTCTTAAACTGGCTCAAATTCCATTCTTTGATCTTAATCTTGATATACTTCAGCTTCTTATTGAGTTTGAATAAACTCGAATTGTTCCCTAGAACCAGTTCATTCCACCAAACAGATATCTGATCATGTAGCTCAGGCACTCTTAACCACATTTTTTCAAAACGGAAGGGGATTCCCCCTTCAGATAGTCCCTTGGCAACCTCCAAACAAATAGGGTAATGATCTGATCCAATAAGGGAAAGAATTGTTGATTCCATTACAAGATTTGTCCTAACCAATCACCAGAAACAAGAAACCGGTCAAGCCGTTCAGCAATATTAGTAAATCCCTCTCTCCTATTAGTCCATGTGAATCTTCCATTTTTGGGAATAATGTCCATTAGATGATTCATCTCAACAAATTCCAGAAAGTCCTTCTGGGAAGTACCGGTCCTTTGCATACCCCCAATCTTTTCTGTACCAGACAGGATAGCATTGAAGTCTCCCGCAATAACACAACTGCCCTCAGCAATGACACGGAGCCTGTTAGACAGAAGCTTCCAGAGAACTCGTTTATCATAAGCAGATGATGGTCCGTAGACATTGAAGAGATTGAAGCACTCATTCTTACATAAGATAGTTACCAAACAATGTTGCCAATATTTATCTTCACCAACAAGAGAGACCCTAACATTCATGGGATTCCAGATGATCCCCAAACCACCCGAGGCGCCATCCGATCACCTCAAAAAACCCCTCCACTATTTCCAAGCTTTCATTTTTAAATCAATTTCAGACTGACTCCATTTAGTCTCTTGTAATAACCAAATATCTCCTTTAGTTTCATCAATCTGGCGCTTGATCAAGCGCCATTTGTTAGGGGCATTGATGCCCCTGATGTTCCATGATAGGAGCTTCATTTGCTCCTGGGGAAGGGTATTTCCCTTCCCTAACTGGAGTTTGGTTTGTCCACTAGCCGCACCAGCAATTTCAAGCATCTTTTTTTTGGACTTACGCCCCCGCACTCCCTTACGTTTGAAGTTCGGTCTATTAATATTTGAATCAGACTTCCCAAATCCTTTTACAGAATTCTCCATTATTAGATTGGAGTCAGGCTCAAAATCTTCTTCCCATTCCGAAGAGGAGTCGTCAATTTCTCCTTCTTCCAATGCAGTTTCCAGAGAAGGGCACTTCTTATCTACCATCTGCCCCAAGTTACCGGTAGCATTGTTTCCCTGTGATGGGGTCATGGTGCCTTCAATTGTTAGCTGTCCCCCTATATCACCAGAAGTGGAAGGTAGTGAAACTGCTATTTTAGTCTCAATATCCGCCTGTAACGCCTTGGTCTTCTCCAGTAACATAAGCAATTCTTGTTGGCTCTCAGTCTTATTACCACAAGGGTTTAGTTGAGAGGGAGGGGGAGGCTCAATATTCAAAGGGGTAGCCTCAATCAAAGGGATATTCTTCACTGCTTGTTCTTCTTTTCTGAAATCCTGTCCAACATCAGTATTATTAGGAGGTTCCGATTGAAGTTCCACATCAATAGGGAATTGCATACATGCATAGCTTTTCTGAATTGCAGCCGATACTTCACAATCCAAATCAGTATGATCCAAGGAGAAGCATTTAGGACAAATAAGCAGCTGATCTTCCCTATCAATCTTCTGGATCCAAACCTTCCCTGCACCAATAATTTTAATTTCTTCAGGAATCTTGTTAATTTGATCTGTGCTAATGCAAACTCTGATAAAGCTTCCCCAAACCTTGTCTTCCAGAATGTCATCAACAGATACAAATGAACCGAGTTCTTTACATATATCCTTAATGACATCAATATGCCAGTAGTCTGAGGGACAGTTATAAAGTCTTAACCATACCTTACTACTCAGTAATACATGTGTCCGGGGATTAAAATTAGGCTGCCATTCAATGATGTGAACTTCGATTCCATCCAAGATATATGGACCTTTATTTCTTGCTTGCCATTTATCATCTTTTTATTAAAATTCAATCAAATAGTAGCCATTTGGGAGGATATTAATATTTATGTCCATTCCCCACTGTGATCTACACCATGATTCAAAACTACCTTTTACCCGTTTGCCACCGCCCACTTGGTGAAAAAACAAAAATCATACAGACTTGATCTAGCTGAATTAATTTTATTCTCATCCAAGGTAATAGTGGGTCTTGAAAATTTCCTTACCGGTTTAGGGTGTCGGGGGTGATATGGGGGAGAGTTCCATCTCCCGAAACCAGCATTTCCAATACGATCCAATTTAGGGTTCCAACTTTTGGCTTGAAAATTGGATCTCCAAAACTTAGTGTGATCCGCTCTAGAGGGTTTTAGTTTCCTAAACCACCCATCCCGCTTCTGGAAGTTACCCTGAGATTTCAGAGATTCATGATTGGACGCAGTCTGTGGAGTAGATCACCCGATCACTATACCTGGGATCTTAGATTCCGGCAATGGTTGCCAGTTTCGAGGAAGATCTGAGGCAGGATGCTTAGCCTGCTGAAACCAGCCCTTGTTATTCCAAATAAAGCCATTCTCTTTCTACTTCAACGGATCAATTGGGCACTGGTTGCCATCCGAGTAAGGGTTACCATTATTCATTCGAGACCTAGGGTATATATCTTCGTGGAAGCTGACTTATTTCTCAGTACGGGCCAATTTCTGAGAGGATTGATTCCTACATGCGTCAATAGGGAAAGCAATATCCGCTTCGTCGCTCCATGAACCAATCCCCTGTGCGACATTGCGTTGGTTTGAATTCGTCGTGGCCTGATCGCCCAGAGCTCGCATTTCTCCATCTCTATTCCTGCTGCTGCTGCCGCTCCCGCTGCTTCCGTTCACCGCTGCCATTTTTTGCTGATATCTTAATTATTTTACATTTGTAGGTTTATTATTGTCTATATCGATTACAATTTTATTTAGTAATGTTTATCTGTTTTGACAATTTTGTGGATTTATTTTTTATATCAACAATTAAAATATTAGATTTATATTAGTTGAATTTAATTATGATTTTTTCTCTTTGAATTTATTCTATGTATGCTACCCCAAGTTTCCGGGATGGGGAAATTGGTTTCTAGGACGGATTTTTGTTTTGCCATTTTAGGGGACGGCGAGGATGGCAGAGGGGATGACTATATGAAAAATAGGGAAAATTTAAAATATATAAGGAAATTTCTCTTTCTTGGATGTTGATATATCTACACACCAAAATGAGAACCCTCATCTTTAGGCATGGTATTTGTTGATGCATATATTCAACATGAGTGGTGCTAGTGGCAAAGGTTACATGTCTACAACAACTTGTGCTGATTCATAGATTCTTGCAAGGATAATTGAATGCATTATATCCAATATATAGAAATATAGCTGTTTAATAACACATATAATAGAACATCAAAAATATATAGTGTCAATGTCTATTTTCAATGCACTTGGTAACAGGAAATGACAAATAAGCAAAAATAGATAAACCTTGAACATTGGGTTGCAAAATAAAAAAAATCTTTCTAGATGTATTTTTTTACTTTCATCTCGATAAATCATAAAACCAAGCTAGAAGTAATTTAATCTCTGTTACCCCAAGTTTTCGGGATGGGGAAATGGGTTTCCAGGACAGATCTTTTTTTTTTGCCATTTTAGGGGATGGCTATATGAAAAATATGGAAAATTTAAAATATATAAGGAGATTTCTCTTTCTTGGATGTTGATATATCTACACACCAAAATGAGAACCTTCATCTTCAGGCATGGTATTTACTGATGCATATACTCAACACGAGTGGTGCTAGTTGCAAAGATTACATGTCTATAACAACTTGTGTTGATTCATAGATTCTTGGGAGGATAATTGAATGCATTATATTCAATATATAGAAATATAGCTGATTAATAACACATATAACAAAACATCAAATATATATTAAGTGTCAATGTCTATTTTCAATGCACTTGGTAACAGGAAATGACGATGAAGCAGAAATAGATAAACCTTGAACATTGGGTTGCAAAATAATTTTTTTTTACTAGATGTATTTTTTTTCTTTCATTTACTTGATTAGAACAAGCCAGGAGTAATTTGTTTTCATTTCAATCATGATTCCATGTATGATTTCTCATATAATAATAATGGGGCTAGTTTTTCTATGTTTGGGTGCATTTTTTAAATAAATAAAGGCATGCCCGGGGGGACGGCTAGCCATTCCTGGGACTGTCAAGTGATGTCTTGGACGCCCATGGCTGGCCATCCTCCCTAGATGTGCCTGCCGTTTCCCCATCCCAGAAATGTTTACTGCATTTCTAAAATTTTTGGGGATAGCAAAGGCTCGTTTCCTGCCGTCCTGTTTTCCGAAACGAACGTGTCGCCATGTAATACTGAATTTATTAGTTGACAATTTGTTTCGAATGTTTTTTTTGCAAACTTGAACATGAACACAAACCTTGTGCCATAGCTCTATGCTAGTAGCAGGTGCTAGTGAACTATAGTGTTACCTGATTTGCATTTGCAATTTTCTTTTAACTGATGAAAATAGATGAAGAAATTGTCTATGGTCATCAGCTTCTGCAAGAAGGCCTTAAACTTATCAAGACATTTGCAAATTTTCTTGTAAGTTATAACTAATGAAAATATATGAAGAAAATTGTGTATGGTCATTAGCTTCTGCGAGAAGGCTTTAAACCTATCCAAGGCATTGCTGACAATATAGATGAGTACAACTATCCTGTACTGTAAGCATTTACGTTAGTCCCTACAACAGACTGTATCTTAGTAAATAAATTTATCAGGTGAAGGCTGGAGAGCCACATGGTATGAAAAATTGCAATAATTAGTTTAAATATGTGGAAAACAATTTGCAAGTTGTGTCAATTATGAAAGATGGGGATTGAAAGGGCAATTGGTTTATCCAAATCCCATGAAGGATTAGTTGCAACTTAAAACAATGCGAGACACGCAATGGATTTCAAAGAATTGATTCAATATCAGAATGAGCACGACGCTCATAAATAATACAAGGATATTTACAAGAATAGCAAGTTTCTAATAAGAAACTGCTGAGAAGATCGAAGACGATTTGACTAAAATAGAATATACATTATTGAGCATTAATACTAAAATTAACATTATTTTAATATTCTATTACCCTCCCTTAATGCTCAATCTGTTAACTACACCTATAGACCCCCTGAATTTTACAAATTTATCAGGACCAAGGGGCTCGGTGAAGATGTCTACTGGCTGCTCCGAGGTAGGAACATACAGCAACTGGATGGATCCGTCTTCAACCAGCTGTCGAATATAGTGACAATGTGTTTCCACATGCTTGGTTCTTTCATGGAAGACTGGATTCTTGGCGAGTTTGAGCACTTCCTGATTATCACAGAACAAGGGAGTAGGACCTGCCTGGGAGACATGCATATCCGCAAGCATTCGTCGAAGCCAAACCGCCTCACAAGATGCCTTAACTGCTCCCCGATACTCTGCTTCTGTTGAGGAGAGAGCCACTGCCTGCTGCTTCTTACTAGTCCATGTGACAACACCAGATCCCAAACTAAACACATACCCTGCTGTAGACTTACGGTCATCAACCGAACCTGCCCAGTCAGAATTTGTGTAACCACTGAGTATAGGATCAGAACTCCGAGTGTACAGAAGTCCATAATCAGGAGTGCCACTCACATAACGCAGCACACGCTTCGTTGCTATCCAATGATCAGCCTTGGGAGCTGTCATGAAGCGTGAAATGTAGCTCACTGCAAAACTGATGTCAGGTCTAGTGGCAGTAAGGTAAATGAGGCTGCCCACTAGTTGCCTGAACAGGGATTCATCCACAACTGGTGAGGATGACTGAGCTGAAAGTTTGAGCCCGGGTTCCATAGGAGTAGAGGCAGGTTTGCAATCTTGCATTCTGAACCTGTCCACAAGACTTCTGGCATACTTGGACTGAGAGAGAAAGATACTGTGCTCAGTTTGCCAGACTTCAACTCCTAAGCAGTAATGTAGAAGTCCCAAATCTGTCATATCAAAGGTGCGACACAAATCCTGTTTGATCCCAGTGATCAAATGTGCTGAACTGCCAGTAATGATTAAGTCATCCACATAGACAACTACAAACAGAATATCATTACTAGAATGCTTGATATACAAGTTTGCATCAGATGGACTCCATTGAAAACCATGATCTGTCAGGTACTTATCAATTTTCATGTACCAAGCCCGAGGAGCTTGTTTCAGACCATAGAGTGCTTTGACTAGTCTACAGACCTTCTGTTCTTGACCAGCAACCTTGAAGCCTGGGGGTTGCGTCATGTAGACTTCTTCTTGTAAGTCACCATTCAAAAAAGCACTCTTGACGTCCATCTGATGGACTTTCCAACTGAACTGGGCTGCCAAGGCAAGAACGAGCCGTATGGTACTCATTTTGGCTGTAAGAGCAAAAGTCTCCTCGTAGTCAATGCCTTCTTTCTGTGAGAACCCACGAGCAACAAGACGGGCCTTATACTTGTCTAGGGTTCCATCAGCTTTGTATTTTACTTTATACACCCATTTGCAGCTAATGGGCTTCTTCCTTGAAGGAAGATCAGAAAGGGCCCAAGTGTGATTCTTCTGAAGACTCTAGAACTCAGCTTCCATAGCCTATTCCCACTCAGGTATACCTTTAGCCTCTGAGTATGTCTGAGGCTCAAAAACACTGTGTATGTTAGCCATGAGAGCAAAATTGACTGTATGCTGCTGTTTGCTCTTATTACGGGAGGTTCTACCCTCAATGAGCTCAGTATCCCTGAGATCACCAATGGTCTTGGCCCACCATTTAGGCCGGAGAGTAGAAGTGCGAACATCTGGAGGAGCTGGAAGAGGCTTAGGATCAGGAACAGGAGCAGCAAGAGGAGGATTATTCTCCGGAGGGAACTTAGGTAGTGCATCATCGAAAATAGATTCTGCATCATCCCTCCCATCAGGCAAACCTAATAGAATAAGAACACTGTGAGGCTGATCCTCAGAATACTGCTCAGAAGAAGGGGACTGAAAGAATCCTCTGTCTTCATCAAATACAACATCACGACTGAAGATAAGACGTTCAGTGTCTATATCTATCAGTCTGTAGGCCTTATGGTGATCACTGTATCCTGTCATCATGAGTTTCTGACTTTTGGAATCCAACTTGGAGCGCTTAGCATTTGGAATCCAAACATAGGCAACAGAGCCAAAAACCTTTAGGTGGCTGATCTGAGGTTTCCGACCAGACCAAACCTCTTCTGGTGTCTTCCCCTTAACAGCCTGAGTAGGAGAACGATTAAGAAGGTAGACAGCAGTAAACACTGCTTTAGCCCAATACTTATTCGGAACACTCCTGTGTTGTAACATAGAACGAGCCATCTCAACAACCGTACGATTGCGATGCTCGACAACACTGTTTTGCTGAGGAGTGTAGGGTGTAGTCAACTGGCGTTTGATGCCATGGGTAGCATAGAAATTGGAGAATGCAGAAGAACAAAATTCCCCCCCGTTATCTGTCCTAAGAGTAATGATACTATGTCCAGACTCTTTTTCAACAAAGGACTTAAACTTCTGAAAGATACTAAATACATCTGATTTATGTTTAAGAAAGTACACCCACATCTTTCTACTAAAATCATCTACAATAAGCAAAAAGTATTTGCAACTAGTAACAGAAGATGTATTCATAGGACCACAAATATTAGCATGAAGTAATTGAAGTACCTTAGATGCGCGCCAAGACTTGCCATGTGGGAATGAAGTCCGATGCTGTTTGCCAGCTTGACAGGCGCCACATACTCCAAGATGCTGAGTCTGAATATCAGGTAACCCTGAGACAAGTCCCTCCCGAGATAGCTGAGAGAGATACTGAATGTTGAGATGTCCATATCTCTGATGCCACAAAGTGCTAAGAGGAGAAACACGAGCTGCTAGAGCCACTTCAGGAGAATCACCAGTGTCAAGAAGCTTATATAGGCCATGATCCTCTAGACCAACAGCAACAGTAAGACGAGTCTCCCGATCAATGATGGAGCACTTGTGAGCACTGAACACCACATCTAGTTGAGGAGAATTTCTCATAATCTGGCTGACAGAGAGCAGATTAAGTTCCATTCCAGGAACATAGTACACATTCAGAAAAAGGAGAGTCCTACCACCAGACTGTATCTGAACAGTGCCTCTGCCAACAACTGTATACTCCTTACCTCCGCCAAATACAACGGAATCACTGAAAGGTGAGAAGTCTGTAAACCAGTCACGCAGATGAGAAAAGTGACGTGATGCACCAGAGTCGATGTACCAAGCAGAAGACCTGGCATGATCTGAAGACCTCTTAGCCATAAAGGCATAAAAGGCAGACTCTTTCTGCTCGGAATGTTCAGCAACATGCGCCTTTTGGTGTGACCCTCCCTGCTTCTTTTGTTCAGAAGCGAGCCTCTGACGGCAATCTTTCTTCATATGGCCGTACTTGTGACAGTAATTGCACTGCACATTCTTCTTCTTAGCTCCATCCTATGTCTGAAAAGAGCCTTTCTGCTGAGAAGACTGAGAGGACTGAAATTTGCCTTTATCCTTCTGAAAGGATTGAGCTGTGAAGGCATTTTCCGAGGAGGCTGATGTAGTACCACTACCAAACTGTTGTTTCCAGCGATCCTGCTGTAGAAGTTTGGTGCACAATTCTGAAAACTTCAGATCAACATTAGTGGAAGTAATATTGAGGGTCTCAATGAAGTGTTCATACGATTTCGGAAGACTTTTCAGAGTGATTACTACCATGTCTTCTTCCTCCATAGTCCGACCAATAGCTTCGAGCTGATCTCGAATGTCCTTAATCCTCGTGAGGTGTTCCTGTAAGGACATACGTTCGTCCATCATAATGGAGAACAGCTGATTCTTTAGAAAGAATGCTCGGCTCTTGTCGGATGTCTCATGCAATTCCTTTAGATGCTTCCAGATGTCGGAAGCTGTCTTGCCGGAAGGAATCTGCGGTAACTAATCATCAGTCACTGAGAGTTTGAGAAGCATAACTGCCTCTCGATTGCGTTCATCAAACTTATCTTGATCTGCACCAGGTGTACCAGGATTGAGCTCTTTTCCCAACACAAGCTGGTCAAGACGCCTATATTCAAAAATGGTCAACATACGCTGTTTCCAGATGTTGTAATTGTGACCATTAAAGCGTTGATTGCCTTCTAACATCAGATTGGTGAGAGAAGCCATGTGCACGTTTCCCAAGAAAAATTTCCGGTTGACCCAGAAAAATCCAAAGACAACCCAGAAATGCGTTCGAAAAACCCAGAAGGAATCTGTTGTCAGAATTTGAATCCGCGGGCTCGAAAAATTGAGGCACGAAAAACGAAGCACCCAGAAAAAACGGACAACCACCTAGATTAGGTTTCGAAAAACCCAGCAAGATTCTGCAAGAAAAAATTATTTTCGATGAAAAACTAGAAGGTAAACACCTTAATCGAAAAAATTTCGAAGTTAGTGGGCAGCCATGGATTTCACAGAAAATGTCATCGCCGAAGGTACAGATCCCGGGTTGCAGGTCGCGCGTTTGCAGAGAGTTGCAGGTAGCGCCGAAGTTTGCAGACGCGCGCGACGCCGAAGGTAGGTTGCAGATGCCGAACAACGCTGAGGGTTGAAGTCGCGGATCGTGGCAGAGGGGGCGAGTTGCAGGTGGCGACGCCGAAGCTTGCGCACAACGCCAAAGTCGGTTGCAGGTCACGAGGGCGGTGGAGGCGACGCCGGAGTGTGTCCGCGACGTCGCACACAGGTCGCGACAACGCGACGACCCTGCAGGTCTAAAAACACAGGTCGCGGCACCACGCGACGACCCGCAGGTCTAAAACACAGGTCGCGGCAACACGCGACGATCCTGCAGGTCGAGAACACAGGTCGTGGGAAGAAGAAAAACCGACGATCCACCCCAGAAGCTAAAAAAAAACTTTGATGAATTTTTTTTCAGAAAATAATTTCGAAAATTTCCACTAATTGGAAATTAGGATTAAAAAATTTTCAAAAAAATTTCTCCTATAGCTCTGATACCATAAAACAATGCGAGACACGCAATGGATTTCAAAGAATTGATTCAATATCAGAATGAGCACGACGCTCATAAATAATACAAGGATATTTACAAGAATAGCAAGTTTCTAATAAGAAACTGCTGAGAAGATCGAAGACGATCTGACTAAAATAGAATATACATTATTGAGCATTAATACTAAAATTAACATTATTTTAATATTCTATTACAACTTTGGCAACACTCTCCTGTCTGACTTTATAGAAAAATAATCTCTCTTGTTGTTAAGGATCGGAAGCGAAAAGGTGTTGATGTGATTTTGTTGGTGCCTAAAAGGCTATTCACTGGGCAAATCACAGACAGATCTGTTTTGATTACGAAATGTTGTCTTAATAGAAATGGCTTCAATGTTTTTATTGCAGGCACGAGGGCTAGCATTTCCTTGTCACAGATAGAACATAACTTCTCTTTGGCATTCAATTTTCTGGTCTCAGAGGCAATTGGTTCCAGATTTTGCATGAAAGCATACCATGCATTATATTCTAATACAGATGGCTATGAAAAGTTGGGAAATATGGGAGTGGAAGCCCTCAAATCTTCAATAAAATTTCTGTAATAGCTGCATGGAACATAAAAATGCCACAGTTTAGTCACATTCTTTGGGACGGGCATTTAAGTATGGCTTGAGTATTTGCTGTATGAATGTTTAATTCCTTATGATGTGACCTAGGTAGAACAACTCTTTTTTCCGAAATTCACTCTTTTGAGTTCTTTGCGAAGAGCAAGTGTAGTTACAATATTTCTAAACCAACCTTCAAATGATGCAAATGCTCTTGCATAGACTTGTCATAAACTGGAATGCCATTAAAGAAATAAATAACAAATTTATATAAACTCTGTTGTATATTGAAATGCCATTAAGGAAAACAAGAAAATTTTCTTTAAATAAACCCCAAAAGATTGCTGGAACATTAGTGATGCCAAAAGGCGTCACTTGAAACTCATAGTTGTCATGACAAGTGCGGAAGGCAGTCTTGATATTGATCAGTTTCCCTAAGCCTTATTTGGTGGTAAGCAGACCTTAAAACCTGTTGTGATGTATACATCTGCCCCCTGTGATTCAACAAGTGGTTCAGCAACTTGTGCAATCAGATACCTATTCCTTTGTAGTTCTCATATTCAGTTATAGGTATCAATGTATATACAGAAAGAGCCATCCTTCTTTCTGGTCAATAACAATGCAGAAGCAAAAGGTCTCTTAGTTGGCACTATATACCTCATCTCTTACAGCTCTTTAACCGCCTCTGTTTCATTATTAAATAGTTAGAGCCAGAGGTATTAGGGTGTCAACATGGTGGAACAAATGATAGCAATTAAATTAATCTAAGTTACCGGGTTAGGGCCTGGGAACCCGGTTGTGGGCCCACTCCGGGTCTGGGTCTGCACCCAGTCCGTGGTTCGGTTTGCCAAAGAAGATTTATGATTGTTTTTGCCTTATAAATTCAGTTGCTGTTAATGTTTTTTATTTATAAATTCAGTTAATGCTTTTTTATAATTCAGCGATTATTATATATATATTATTATTATATAATATAATAGATATTAATAATTATATTATATTATATATTATAAATAATATTAATTTATTATATAATATATATTATATTATATTATTATATTATATAATATATTATATATATAATATATATATTTATTATATAATATATATTATATTATATTATATAATATATTATATATATAATATATATATTTTTTACATTGTTTTTGTACTAACCAACCCAAACCACTTTTCAAAATTTTGCCAAACCCGCAAACTGGGTTCTTGAATCCAAACCGGTGCCCGAACCTGAACCGGCAACTTAGCAATCAATCCTGGCTGCAATTCAATCACATGTTCTTGCTCTCTCTGGTGGAAGTCCATTTCAACATATCTGCTGACCTTAAACTATTTGATGAACTTGATTTTTCCTTTTTGGGTTTTATGCTATTAATGTTACTTGTAGCCCTGTCATGGAATTACATTCAAGTATAAAACTCAACAAACTACCAAGTTGTTTGGCCTTCTCATGTACTGTGATCAGCTTGCTTGCAGGTGCATGTAGACCTTTAATGATAATCATTTGTTGGCCTTTCTCAATTTCAAGTACAACTCATTGTAGCTCATAAGAATACGACATAAAGTCTTAAGTCATTGCACCCCCATTATTACATCCTTAAAAACCACATAAAACAAGCTGCATTACAGAACATTTTACAATCTTTGCATTTCATGATCTTGCTGTTGTCTCTGCAAATTTGAAAATGCAGCAGTGGCTACACTTTTAGTTCTATAGGATTTATCAACTTGGCATTAATAATATAATGAATGCTGTCTCCATCAATTACTGATAGCACTTTTATGTCATAGACCTTGCATTTTGTTCTCTAGCCATGATTTTGAGCTATACCCAGTTTGGCAGCTAGAGAATACTAGATACTCTTAGCTGGTGTGGGTCTTCTTTGTTTGATATGTGCTCCTTAGTTATTGATTGTTTATTATCCTTATCAACTCTTTTAAGTTCTTCCCATCCAAAATCTGAAATCAAATTATTTTTTTGGAAGCCTGTAATGCCCCCTTTTCTCCAAGTGATAACCTAGAGGAGATTATTAGCCTATTTTATTCTCAAAGGCTAATTGGATTTATTTAAGGGAATAAATTTAAATTTAATTAATTTGCAGTTGAACATACTTTATTTTATAAAGTGACTTTATAATAATGTCAATGACAAATTATAAAGACAAGTCACTTTTGAGGGGAAAAGTAATTATTTTCAAAGAAACTTTTCCTTGAGAGCTTGAGAGCTTTAGGTTGCAAATTCAGTAAACCCTAGGATGAAAACCGTAGAGGTTTTGGCCATTTGGACGGAAACCCAGATGAGCCCACTTGGTGAACTCATCTCAGGATTCACAGTTGCACAACATTGATCAGTTTTCATGGAGATTCGATGATCTATCTAGCAGATTTTTAGAGGGTTTGTTATTTTATGCGTGAAGGCATTCTAGGGTATGTCTTACCTGATGGCATTATGCATTTTCTGATTTGTAACAACAGCATGTGTTTGTAAACAGCAATACATTTCTACATCAAAAGAATTCCATTGGCCTATTTAGATTCTCTATATTTCAATGATTGATTTCCTTGAAAATCTATATTGTTCATCTTGCATGTTCAATCTGCATGTTTGCATGTTGCACTATTACATTATGATGAAACAAAACATAAGTTAAAAAAAAAAACCAAATTAGATTTGAAGCATTATCCGAGACTGGGATATTCCAAAGCCTTGCATCTGTGCCTCTAAACTAGGTGTGGTTGCAAGCATTACAAAACTCTTTGAATGTGGATAAGCAAGGGAAACAAGGTCCAAAATTCTAGCTTTAGATAGACTAGCATTAGAGATCAAAGAAGATTTAAAGCTTTCATTACCCTTAGGATGGATCTTTGTTGCAGTGGGAATTTTGGAAGCTGGACTACTTGCAAATTGGTCCTCATAACAGCTTCTGAATAAGCCCGTACTTGTTGAATTGTTTCCCCTAGGGTGCCAGGCTTCAAAACTTTGAATGGTCTTCTTTAGGGTGCCAAGGTTCATCAATGTATGTAGCAACCAATAATTGAGGAGAGATTTTTTAAGCGCTAAACTTGCATGAGAGAATTCTTAAATATAAGTATGCCACTGTGCCCTATTGCTTTATATTTTTGAGTTCTTAAATTTAGTTTTTTTAACAGTGTTCAAATGTAATAAAAAACTCATCCCAAGTGGTAATCTTTTGGGGACCACCTTATTTATATTCATCTAGCTTTGTATCACACTCGACCATGCAACCCCCAATGAAATGCTGGTCTCCACAGTTGCAATTTGGTAAATGGAACTTTTTGGGACTAACCAGTTAGACTTATTATTTAGTCTAAGACTCTAAAACAATGATTCAGCTTCCCAATCCAAGCCCTAGGTTCAATATTTTGCTACTAACCCCATGAAACTTGGGAATGTAGATCTTCTTGAGCAACCTTTGATCTATACAATTTTCCCCTTTGTTTTTTTTGCAGGTATATATCCCCTGTAGCCCTCGCTCAAGGCTTGTCTTATTCACCATGACATCCAACTGCCATTTCAAAAAATGATGAATAATGAAATATTCTTGCAAACCCTAGACCCAAGTCTTAAAAATTTGAAAAATACTTGAGATTTAAAATTGCCAAACTGAAATATAGAAATGCTGAAAACTTGAAATCCTGATCCCTTGGAGATGTGGGGGTACAAATACTATTTACATGAACTGGGATGCCAATCAAATCAGGATACAAAAGTAAATGATTGATGGCAAGGTATTCTATATAAATATGGCCACCCAAATACTGGAGTTTCATGGTTACCATGCCTCAAACAAAACTTTTCCCTATGTTGAAAATAGGGATAGAGTAAAGAAATAAAATATTGAATTTCCGAGAAATAGATTTGATGATGCAAGAAATCTGGAAAGAGAGAATTGTTGCATCATAAGAATAAATCTAATAGTGCATGCAACAGGAAAACTTTCTTGAGACTATATATACAGACTCAGGTTGAAATTGGGATAGTATGGATTCTCTGTTGACAAAACATAACCTTGAACCCCACACAGGTTTTCTTTTACTGATCCCTTTCTAATAACGACTTCTCCCTTAAACTTTTCAATTTGTACTTTTTAAACTTAAAGTAAATTTCCATTTGTGAATCTATTCACTTTGTGTATGTGCGATAACTTGATTCTGTTTTTCTGACAAACAAAAAGTACATCTAACTTAATGCATATGACAACTCACAGAAGTAACGGATTAACAACATCTCTAAAGAATCCCACCCTAACACCTAGTTACATTAATTTTTTATATTAATATCTTTGTAACCTTAGAGAGATGAGTCCAATTTTCAATAAGCTGCATTCACTAGTCATATTTTAAATGGCAACTTGGAAAATGCAGCCTTGTTTGCAGTATAGGGGTACACAAGTGCAGCATTTCACATTTGATAAAAATGAGGGATAACACACCTGCCACTTGTTTTTCAATGGGTGAATGGTTTAGTTTTGGATAGGAACACAAATCTTGCTTCTCAAAGGATGGTGTAACAATTGCAGAGAGGCTATAAACTGATTTAAATATGGTTGAACTAAGGTGTGAAATAACTTATCACCATCATTGGTAACTACTCTATATATCCTTTTGTATATTTGAAAATGTGTGTATTCACAGTTTATTGGATACTGTGGGAATGATTTTCAAATCTTCAGGTTTTTGATATTTGGCGGGGTTGATAATTAATGGGAAAATGAGGATATTACCACATATACTAATCACATAATACATTCTCAGGATAACACATAAGCAATGACATCTTATTCATATTTAGTGCTGAGATATAGGTGACCATGAGTTGTAGCTGTATAATTTTATAGTTTTAGGTGTGACATTTTGATGCATTTCTGGTCAATTTTGACCACATCACCATGTTCAGAAAGTTTGATTATTTTCTCTTTTGAACATAGGGATACAACAACCATTAGATCTTAAGTTTATTATTTTGTTTGAATCATCTTGCATTGTGAAGTGCTTTTATAATTTTTTTGAAAATAATTGATTTTCTGGGCAAAGGTCTGAAATTTTCTAGGTGCTCTTTTTTTCTTTATAAAAAAATATGAACAAAATGGAATTTTTTTTGAGTTGTTTTCTTGACAGATATATTTTCAACCATCCTGACCCTGTGCTAGCCATGGTTCTTTTGGCTTCCACAACCATTTTTGTAGCAGTTTGCCCCTTTCAATGGGCACACTTTGTTTGTAGGCTGACATGCATTTATAACAGATCCAATGGAATCCTACTTGAGTTGGCACTCTGATATCTGAAAGGCTTTGCCACCGGCAGGCTCTCATACTGTTGTTTGGCAGCACACAATTTAGAGTAGAGCTCTTTGCTGAACTTTGTTTGTGGTCTCTACTGCCTTTGTCTATAGCGGACTCATAGATCTATGATGGCTTCTACATGACATTCGATTTCATATCCTCATTTCTTTGCTTCAAGCTTCTTTGGACATCTCTGACTCCTGTGGAGTGCCTTGACACCCATGTCTGATCTTTCCAAATGAAAGTGACTTCTCTGCAGCGATGGTTCCAAATGGGAACAGCACCAGCTCTACGGGGATGGGGCTAGTCCGTCCCTCTACAAATTTGTTTGTGGAACACTTTTCTCTCATGGGTTTTGCACTTAATCTGACTAAAGACATAGCCTAAAATTATTGTTTTTGTCTGTCAATGCACAAATCTAAATGCTTTATAAAAATCAGGATTGTTACCATATTTCTTCACAAGTTGTTGGAAACTCACTTTTTGTTGATGGATGCTAGATGGTATATTGAAAAAAATTATAGAGGCCTTGTATATATAGATGCCAGATGTTGGATTTATAAATTCAGCTCTTCCTTTTCCACTGTTATGAGTTGACTCTAGTGCTTACTGTTTTCAGATCTCTTTTATATGGAGGTGACTTCTAATCATACAGATTACAGACACCTTTGTTGGCGCCTTTTATTGATTGTGCCTGTTGTTTTGAAGGCTTTGTAGTGGATTAGTTGGCTATTGCAGATATTTAATAGCTGTTCAGACTATCCCTAGCTTTATTTCCAATATGGTTATTTATTTTCAGTACATTTTGTGCATATGGTCACCTTTTGAGGCTTTTTTTTTGAAGTCTCATATTTTTGCAACATATTTCTGTTGGCCCTATCATGTTTCAGTCATTTTGCACCAGATCCTGTACTGTAAAGGCCTCAGCAGTTTCAACTTTCAATTCCCAATGGCATAGCTACCAAGAGTGGTGGTGCCACCTTAGGAATGTTATATTAAGTGACTTCTTTGCAGATAAGATGGCATGTTATAACATGTTTTTTGGCAATCTTTCTCATTAGCTTTTTGACAATTGCTTCCCCTGTATGCGACTATTAGTAGATACATGTTTTGTGATAGTGATTGTTATATTATCAGTTTGATGTTGGAGCATTTCAAAGGAATTTTTGACTGAATTGCAAGTCTATTTGGACCTTTGTTTCTTCACAAGGAGTTTGTTTGGGCATGTTGCTAGTCATGCAAGGACCTCTTTGAGTCCTTTCCTCCTACCTTTAACATCTTTCATTGTGTATCTATGACTTTCATTGTATGGCAACATTTTGACATTTCTTTGTTCTGCACCTTGTTTGTGCACATTGTATAGAACTCTCATTTGGTACACCAACACACTCCGTATTTGTTAACCATTATTTGATTTACTTACAGTTTTAGTGTCTGGTTACCTTGTTTAGCAAGATGGCATGGTAATCATAGTGATACTTGACATTGGTTGGCATCAAAACATTTCTGCTTTGAGATCAGCCATTCCATGCTTTTTTGTAAACCAACATTAACTTATGAATTGACATGTCATCAAGTCTTCATTCCTTTATTTCTTTTAGAAAGTATAGAAATTTTTCATTTGGGGGGCAGGCAAGGGATTGTCTGTATTACCACATGGCCTCATTTCTCTATATTTGCCAAGCTAATATTAAGGGGGATTTTGTAGTAAACACTTACATTCTTAGTTGTGTTTGCCATAAGCATGACATGCTTTTGTTTGTGTTTTCTTATTTCTCTTATATGATCCAGATCAAGGGTCATGGTTTGTCATTATTCATAAGTGATCAAGGGTCATAGTTATCCATCATGTCATGTCATAGGATTGGCTAATTGATTACTTACCTTCTCATGAATTTACTCCTATTAGAGATGGGAATGGGCAATTAAATGAGCCTTGTAGAGCACAGACAAGCTCGAGATAAGCTTTTGACAAGCTTGCAAGATCGTAGTAGATAGTTTGGTTTTTCCTTTATAGAATAGTTTTCTGTTATTACTTCAATCTTCCTCCATCATTAATCAGAATCCATTTGTACGGTGTGGAAGATGTTTGTGTGAATTTGATCAATTGTGCATGTCAAATCCTGGTAGTGTGAATTTGATCAATCATGCATGTCAAATCCTGGTAGTGAATTTTCGTTCTCATTACTTCTGCTGCAGGACTACATGCATCTGGTGTCACTATGGTTCTTGGAACCAGCGTATGCTGAACTTGTAGCGTCTGCTTATGAATAAGTTCTGAACCTTCTAAGAAGCTTGCCATAATTTCAAAACTCTCAATATTGAGATTTATCAAGTCTTCAAAAGAATAACTTGTGACTCTCATATCTGATTTGATGTACTAACAGTCAGTATTGCCATCTAGCATGTTTGTTTCCCTTTTAGTATGAATTCTCGGGATGGGAGTTGTACTGGATAGAAAAGAAGCCAAAAAACGTGTTCACCAACGTTGTTCAAAGCTTAAGATGATTGTGGTCGTATATAAATTATTGTGACAAATCTGTCAAATCTTGAGGACAAAAATACCACCCAGAGTTATAGGAAAAGATGAGATTCTGATGCACATAAAGGTAGATTGGTTTTTAAAATTTGGTTTTGTTACCAGCATGGTTTTCCTGTTCAATTTTATAAACAATTTAAGACAACAACTCAATTGTTCAGTGAAAGGCACAAAGCAGTGCTGCAGTAGTCTTTCCTCCACTTATTATATATTGGGTCATAGGTTTTTTAAGTCTTCAATTATAGATTGGCTCAAAAAGGGTTGGTATGAGAAAACCAGATGAATAAAAATTCAGTGGTTCTTAAGAATTACTGTGCAACTGAAGGGATCACATTGCAACTTACTTGTTCTCATTCAATCCAATGAAATGTATGTATTTGAGAAAGATCAAAACTCTAGTTGCGAGTTCGGACACATGTTTATGTACTTCAGATGGACAAACTCTTTTTGAGGAGATGCAATTTGCTATTTGTGACTGTTAACTGTCTAATTATAGGATGATATTCTTTCTGAGTGATGCTATTGGAGGAAGTGCTATGTAGTTGATTTGGATATTTTCAAGATCATTTTATGTGCCACTTTATTTTCAATTCCATTTATTTCTTGTTAGCATGCTTTGTCTCTGCCAAATTTTGATAGTAAATTTTTGGGTTGCTCAGATAAACCTAATCAGTATGCAAAGGCTGCAATTTGCTTTGTGCAAGTACATGTATTTTGTAATTGCTTCTAAAGCCATTTTAGGCTTTAGCAGAATTGGGTTTGAGAATTATTAATGATTTTCTTGTTCATTTCACAGGGGAACCTCACAATGTCAGACATTGGACTACCTGAAAAACGTATTTATCATGCTGCTCTGCACGGTAATAATCAATCTAGCATTTTGCATCAGAAGGAAGACTGAAACAACACTAAAAAATTCCAATTGGAACATTATAATATATTTTTTTGTGCCTATCGGTGAGGACTGTCAGAAAGAATAATGCTTATGAAGAGATGTATTTCAACGCAATGTATTTCTCCATTAAAATTTTAATGAAAAAAATTGTAAAACTGAATTTAAATAGAATTTCCAGTAACATACTCGTGCAGGGCTCACTATTACAAAACAGAATGGGCAATCTGACCCAATATAAAGCTGAGTATTTGTAATGTTGTTTGCATCAAGATGCTGACAAGAATTTGCATTATGAGTCATGTACATATGTTGAGACATTAAAGAGACTCTTTTTACACTTGGAAATTTCTGATACTTCTCGCTTTGGCCTATCATTTTTGGTGTAATTCTTTGTAGTTATTGTGTTGTTCCACACTCTTATTCCAGAGAGAAATAGGTGGGTGAAATTTGAAGCATCATAACCAGATATTATGGTTGTTATCTCTTTTGTTGATATAACATGCGAGATTTTGATTTCAACTTGGATCTTTATGACTATAATTACTTTGGCTGTTGGAGAGATTCAAAAATTTCCTGCATTCCTCCAGTTTGCCATTGCACGTTTAGGTCAGTTTTTAAAAATGACTTTTTGATGTTACATTGAAACTTCATAGTGTGTGTTACTATGCTACCGGATTAAGGTTTAGATTGACACAAACTTATTTTTGGAAGGGTCTTTTGTGTGTCCCTATAAAATTGTGTTTTGAAATAACTACGCTTCTTATTAAAACTTGTCAACAATAGGAAGAGACTTGTTTTGCAGCTCCTACTTATATTGAGCTAGCTGCAAGTAAAGCCTGAAAACAAGTTTCAGGTTTCATGCTAAAAGATATGTACAATTTATTGATGCCTCTCAGGAGAATGTTTTATAGTTTCAAAATAATTTGTTTGTTCATTGGAGTTACAAATGGGGCATGGATGGTGGCGTACAAGCTTATTGACTCAGTATTAAAACACTGTTGCAGTTGTCTCTGTAATATGTGCAATTCCATGTTGCATAAAACATAGACTTAAACATCCTGCTTTTGATGTCTAATTTCTAAGGAGCTGCTACTTGTATTGTTATTTCAAAATCGAAATAACTGCAATATTGAGGCAGTTAATAATATGCTAGCCTGTCTAGAATGTTTGCTTTGGGATTCTAAAGGTTGCCAATACAAAGCACCATTGTTTGACATGGTGCCTGATTGTGCTGGGACTCGGGAGGCAACTGGTGTGCAGTTATGCGTTGGATCAAAAGTCAAATTAAACAAGCTAAGGAATGAAAGAATTCTCCTTTGGGTAGTTTGGGAGACACAATTCATTACTTAGAAGCAGCATTTGGTGCAGTAATGTTACTGATTGTGATTTTGTATCATACAGATGCCATTTATGATTTCTTGCATGCTAAGAGTTCTTAAGTATTATTTTGTAGAATTATCTCTTATTATATGGATTTTGTAACTAGTAATGTGTCTAGGGTTTAACCATTCAGATTTACCCCATCTTGCTTCAGTTTAGTTTCAGAAACTTTATTTATGGTTTTTGAACCTCCTTTAGGATTCCCTAGGAGCTGTTTTAACTAGATGTACTTTTGAGTCCCGTTGACCTACTTTAGTCATCCATGGGTATTAATATGATTTGCATCTTTCATTCCAACTTCATTGTTTGTGTGTTACATTTCTGAACTAAACATTTTTGGTGCTTATGCAGGTGACTCTCTGGGTAATAACATGCCGGTCAAAGGTTAATCTATTTTTTTATTTGGCTTCAATTAAAGGATCCAATTGTATTGTGTTGATGTAAACAAGAGAGACAATGTCTGTTCCTTGTTCTGTTGGATATCTTATCCAGACACCAAATCAAATTTATATGTGACTATTTAGAGCAATGTATCTCTCGCTTTAAGCATTGCATATATATTCCTGCTATCTTGCATGGTCAGAAAACCCTGCAGCATTGTTTACTTTTCTCAGTGGAGGTGTTCCTATTGATAATCATTTATAATTTGATATGTTCATGGGTTTTTTCCCCTCCTCCTGTAATATATTAGTTCCTTAGTTGCATGTAAACTGCATCATTTTGTAAAGTGAGTTATTGCCTTTCCTCTTCTATATGCTGGTGTAGTTCTTTATATTCAGAAGATTGACAAAGTTGAGGCAGAGAGGGATTTAGTGTAATAAGTTTGTCAAGATGACTGTTAATGGTGGCATGTTGGACGGTCATTTTCTGCTTTGTTACACCCCTTGTCAATGAGCTACTGAGAAGAATTGCATTGAAATTCTTGCAACTGGTTTCTGGGTGAGATGTTTTCAGTGTGAAAACAATTATAATCTGTAGTATAGTCACACAACTGAATTCAGGTACGACTCGGCACAGCTGCAAATGGGAAAAATTTAGCTTGATCATGACTTGGCAAAGTATTTCCTTGCAATTACTCAAACCTCCAATTCAGATTTATGAGTTTGGTTGATAGTTTAATAATTTCTCTTAGAGTTAACAATAATTGGGATTCGCACAAGTACTCTTTTTTTCATGTGAACATTTACATGCCTTTATCAGGTCTGGTGCTCAAAATGTTTCTCTTTCTTCTTTGTAATTCAAACGTTGCTGTATATTCTCTCTGTTTTTACTCTAAATTTGTTTGTAATGAGTAGCAAGTTGCTCCAATAATGTTCAAACCAGATACAATTATTGTCTCCTTTTTAGTTCATGGACATTTCAAACGTGTTTCAAAGAGCTTTTTAGCTGTTTTTTTAAATCAAAATTCAATTCATTAAGAGGCAAAAGTACATGCTACCAAAACATTTACTTAAAAACCCAAAACTTAGAGAAAAAACTACTTTCCTCCTTACCGTAAGATCCAAAGCCTATTTACATGACTCAGCAAAGCTTTTCGTAGCAATTACCTAAATCTCCAACTCAGATTCATTAATTTGGTAGCTAGTTTCAAAATTTCTCTTGGAGTAAACAGTAACTGGGAGTCTCAGAAGTACTCTTTTTTCAATGTGAGCATTAACATGCCTTTATCTGCTTTGGTTTTTCTGTGTTCTTTGTATCGTAAGCTTTGCTTTCTATCCTATCTCTGTTTTGACTGTAAGGAGTAGCAATTTTCATTAACAAGCAAGTGTACATGCTACCAGAACATTTGCTGCTTGAGGTGGACCTAATATCTGGGATAATACGAGGTGTTCCTGTTATGGATATTAATGGCTCCAAGTGGTTATTGACATCATCCTTTATTTTTGAGACACCGCATTAAACCCTGCTTGAGCATGGAGCTATGGATAGATCCTCTGTTAAAGAGGTTTTCTGGATTATGATCTCTTGTGTCATCTACTTCAGAATGTGGTTTCTCATTATGAGGTTTGAGCATAGTTTGATCTTCATAATCATAAGATCATCATGCTTGGTCCTTGACATGGAATTGAATTTACTTTAGTACCAAGGCTGGGGGATGAGCACTCTTGTTTTCATGAATTTGACATCCTCATCTTTTCTATCCCTCTTAACCCATCGGATCATTGGTTGGAGTTTCCCTTTTGAGTCGTGAACTTAAGTCAGTAAATATTTTTTAAGTTTTTCATTCACCTGCTATTCATCTGCAATAGAATTATTTATGATATTAATTATTATAGTGTTTTGGTGTTGGGCTAGAACTGTATCTTTATCATACTCCTAAGAATCCTCTAATATCTTAAATGGATTTTTCACACGAGCATGAGTGAATACTTTTATCATCTTTCATTCATTGGTTCCCTGGATCTGGTATCTTATAAAATACCCTTTGCAAAGTAACAGTTTCAGATGAATCTTGATACAAAGACCAACCACATAAAAATATCTATCTCCAGACACTGCCCAATCTACTTATTTTCCTATTTTGTTGCCAATGTTGACCATAATGTGTTTATTTCTAAGGTGCATGGGAAAAAAAACATGCAAAGAGAACAGCAAAAGTACCCCTTCAGAGAGAATACATGAATACTTTTATCATCTTTCATTCATTGGTTCCATTCATTGAAGTAATGACTATTTGATTTTAGGAATAAAAGCCTACTTTTAGAAGTCTGATTTCTATATGTTATATTCGGAAAGAATGCGATGAAAGTCCATCTATAAGAGCATCTTGTTTCCTTTTCACAGTCTAGGACTTGTTTTATATGTTGGTTAAGTGATACTGGTCCATTAAGGATTTATTCAAATTTCAGACAGCTGAATAGCAGATTCTTGAGCAAGAAAGTTGGTAGTCAGATCAGGAACCTTATATTGTCTCTTCGATCAGATATAATAGATGGTTTGGTTGTGGTTGCCAAGGAAAAATTCTGTGTCTGAGTGCTTGTATGCTCTGTATATCTTCAGGCAAAGACATGCCTATAATTAGCGAGGCAGCTATTAAGTTTCTCTGTTCGCTGCCTAGTGAAGTCTTGACCTTGAGCAATCAAGGCTTCTTTGAAGAGTTGATGTTGATGCTGGTTGGTGTAAGAGTGCTTTTGGATTGAACTGTGTATTTTTGCATTGGCCTTTTGGATCAGGCTCAATAATCCACCATCAAGAAGAGGCAATCCTAGCATAAGTACACACAGTTGAGTCCAAAAGCATTTCTAGACTAATTTCATGGTCTGCGGAAAACTCATGCCTACTGTTGATATTTGGGAACAGTGTGGTATTTGTGTGAAGCTGTTGAAGGTTGTGAACTTGGGAGATCATCAAGAAAGTGTGCACCCTTGTTTGTGTGAAGCTGTTAAAGGTTGTGAACTTGGGAGATCATCAAGAAAGTGTGCACCCTTGTTTGTGAGGTATAATGCTATAAAATGTAATCTTGTGAAGTTGCTGACCCTCTGCTGGTGTGTTGACACAGATTTGATTTTGAATCAACTTGTAAACCTGCTCCCAATAGGTTGGGCTGAGGTTGAATCTGTTTTAGATGCGAATTTAACTGTAGTTGTATGACATCTTGATTGGTTTGGCTGCAGATTTCTGTATCTATGATTCATTTAAATTGGTAATTTAGGGTGCAATGCACTATTTGGGAAATGATGTACCATAAGCAACAACTAAACAAAAACTAAAACAAAACAATATTGATGATTACTTATAGTCGAACTAATTAGATTCTTGAATAGGCTATAAAAAATGGGCAAAGTTTGCAGAATAGATTTATACCTTACAGTTTGTGAACATGCTTTGAATTCAACTATTTAATAGTGATAAGAAACACAACCCAATAAAAATAAAATATTAGGGTTCTTCATGAGAACTGAACTCACCAGATTTGGTAGTGGTTCGTGTCCTTCAAAGTTATAATAAACAGTTGGATAAGGACACTTGAAGAAAAAAGGCATCAATACTTTGTTTAAACCACGAAAATTAAGAACTTGTTCCTTCCCCTGAAGGATCAAAGGGATTTGTATAATTACTTGCTTTTATGGGCCCCATACATCGGTGAAACAAGTTGCTCTATTGACATTGGAATCAAAGAGCATGGTGTAAGACGTCAAGCATGAGTGCATTAGTATTGGTAATTTTCAAGCATTTGTATAATCATAAACAGCACATGCTCTTATAGTCCTCCTTTGTACTAGTAAAAGAAGACAATTATTGCAAGAGAAACTTGAGGAAAGTGGTGGATATTGGCTATCCGATCGTAACTATGACAAGGTGCGGTATTTTAGTGTCTTGTGGGCAACTCATCATAAACTCTCTTAAACATGTTACCAGTACGTTGCCGCAGTATTTTAGTGTCTTGTGGGCAACCCATCATAAACTCTCTTAAACATGTTACCAGTACGTTGCCATGATTTTCTGTTTGTTTGTGAGCTGACTCCTTCAACACCGTCATGATTTTCTGGTTGAAATTGGCTACACAATTTCAACAATGATGAGGGGTGGGATCGTAGTCTCTTGTGCTCACCACATCATAACTCCCTTAAACTTGTTAATAGTATACTGACATGATTATTTGTCTGTTTGTGGGCGGACTCCTTAGGACCGCATTCTTCCTTTTCCTAACATTTCCCTCTTGTTTTCCTATTCCTATTAGGTCCCACTTTCCATCCTATTACTCCCAATCCCTAGACTTTATTCTTGCATCTTTTTAATATCTACTCTTGCTATTGTGGTTTGCTTTCTTGTTTTCCCTTTCTTTTAACATGTTCTTAACTTAAGGTGTTTTGTTTTAATCGGCCTCTGCTTCTCTTAGTCCTTTTGTTCTCTCCAAATAGGTTTATATTTAATATACTGTATTGCATATTTTTAGTATATTATATTACTTTATTAACCTTTTAATACTTATGTAGAATTCTATTTAATAATACCTCCCCTCATTTTCATTCATTTTATTTTTGATTGGTTCTCGGGTTCTTATTTTTTTTTGTATCTTAAGTTATTTGCTTATCAGGATGATGAATGCTAAATAGTGAATCAAATTATTTATTTGGTATCCCCATATGTTGGGATTGTGATTTGTCTAAAACTACCTTTGAAATGAACTAAGATGTCTCTAGATCATTCATATTCATTGCCCCTTGAGAATCTGCTACTTCTAATTTAAGTACTAGATGCTAGATGAGGAAACTTATGTCAAATTTGGTCTTTGGTGAACCACTTTTATCATGCAGAAGCATTCATCATTGAATAGAGTGGATGCGTTGATTCTTCTTCTTTTCCACTTGTTTTAATAATTTGATTAATAGAACTTTGATTGGTGATAGTAAGGTTCTATTCTATGTTTGCAATTGCTAAATAGTATAGGATATGTGCTAAAGCTATCTAACACTAAACATTGGATGTAACTTGAAAATGTGGGTAGGTTAGGCTGAAATGATGTATGGTGCATACTATAAATGTTTGAGCTTCCTATTTAAGCAACAAATTCTTTCTTTTTAAAGGTGTAGTTAGGTATCTTTTATGTATAATAGAGGTCAATATAATATTTAATGTTAACATGAGTCAATAATTGTTGTTAGCTTTGTGATTGGAGGTTGACTTAGATGTAAATTGAAAAAGTGGGTAGGTTGGGCTCAAATGGTGTATGGTGCATACTATGAATATTTGAGCTTCATATTTAAGCAACAAAGTCTTTCTTTTTAAAGGTGTAGTTAGGCATCTTTAATGTATGATAAAGGCTAATGTAACATTTAATGTTAACATGTGTCAAGAATTGTTGTTAGCTTTATGATTTGAGGTTGACTTAAAGAGTTAGCAATCATATCTTGCGTTAAATGGTGTACTGGATTTGATGATGTTCATTCTATAACTTAAGTTTGCATGAATTGTGAAAGCTTGCAATTAGTATAGTAGGCTTGGGTGAATCTTTGTCATACATTAAGTGCTTGCATCTTGTGTTGGAAAGCATCTCACTACGGTAGGCAATTGGATGTCCATGTTTAAGTAGGACAATTCCAAGTGCATGCTATTTGACTAATAATTTGTATCTCAAAAGACTTGCAAATTGAGTAGAACAAGGATGAGTGTTGAATATAGCCTTTATTTCAATTGGATGAATGCCCATTGTCGTTCCTCAATTTGTATAAACTTTTATTTGCTCCTCCTTTTGATGTGTATTTCAAAGGCCATGTAATGTGATGATTTAAGCACAATTCTTGTGTAATTTGGCAAGATTTGAAAAAACCTTGAATTCTATTAGAAACTTCAAGATCAACTAGTCTCTAATAGCTTGAACCTTCTATTGGTACAACATGTACACCATCCTTGTCAATAATGCAACTAAAGTACCAAATCCTCTCCATCTCAAAAGTGCACTTATGAGATGATGTAGGGTAGGGATAACCCATTGAATGCATTGTAGGCGCTCCTATTGAAGGCAAGGATGTCATCCAAGTAAGTAACCCTAAAACATGTGAAGGGCTTGAGTGCATGATTCTTCATTCACAAGATTGTGGCTAGTGCATTAGTTAGATCAAAGGGCAACACTAAACTCAAACAAAGGCTCATTGGAATTGAAAATTTTCTTCTAGATGTCAATTTGCTTGATGGTACGTTGTTTGCAAAATGATATCAGAGGAAATTTTGGATCCTCTCAAGGTTGTCCAAAAGCTCATTAATTTGAGGGATCATACACTTGCTCTATATGGTGGTCTTGCTCCAAGCCTAATCACGAATGTGGACTTGTTGTGTTGCATTCTTGTCCCTTGCAAGTGCATTTGGGCCTTAGTAGGGTGAAGCACTTAATGAATGATTCCTTTAGGATCCATGCTTGAAATAGTTGCTTGTTTTCATCACTTTCTATAATTAATTATTTTTATTGCAGATCATTTAGTATTAGTTTTCTAGGGAAATATCAATGAAATGTTTCTATTGACAATGTGATTACACTTGTGGTGTTGAGTGTAGACATCTTTGTATCTTGAGAACAACTAATCCATCTCATTCTGTTATATTTCATGACATTTCATTTGTCAGTAGGTAATTACTCATTGGCATTGCTACATATAGATCATGGACATTAGGTTTGGCAATTTCTAGTAACTCATATCATCTACTTTTACATTTTTAATGATGAGGCTCTAAGGTATAGCCTCATAAACACGTGACCTTGTACATGGGGGATTTCCTTAAGAGGGCATCACAAATTTCTATGGATGCCCATGTAAGCCACCTGATGTTTGAACGGTTTGATAGAATAGGACAAATGATATTACCACTTGAGATGAATATATGTCTCGCACCACATGTTCGTTTCCTACATCTTTCCAATCTTATTCAATATCTACTTTCTTATCAAGTCATTGCTTCTTAATTGCTTGGCTTTGAATTTGTTATTATACTATGCTTGTTTGACACTTGTAGAAGAGTCTTTAATACTTGTAGACAATCCCCAAGGTTTTGATTTTGAAAAGTGTCATTTTTGTAATATCACAATACTTGAGGACTACATTCTTCTAAAAGTCCTTAATCTTGAGCATTGCAAACACCAAATTGAATGTATAAGTATAGTCTTCTATTGATTCGTTCTTGTGATTAGTTATATGTTGATTGTATTGATTGGATAAATGATTTAATTGAAATGTGATTATTTAATGTAAATCATATTACATTGGACAATTTTATCACTCATTCGGGTCACTATTATGTATTGGGAAAAAGTATGCAATGTTGGATTGACTTTGCAATAATTTTATAGTTGTTTAACCAATGGAAGGAATGTGAAGGAGAATGAAATGGATTTTTTGTCTGTGGTTGGGTTAGTAAACCTATGGATTTAGTAGGTGTATTTGTATAAACTCGTTAACTTGTCCTTGTCAGTGTAGTGTAATAGGACTTGTGATGTTGAAAAACATGGAATATATTTAAATTGGTTAGAGTTCTAGATTCCCTTAAGTTAGAATTGCAAATGCATCTCTTTTATGTGACTTTATTTATTATTGTTTATGCATTGATTGTTGTTTGTAAAATAATTACATAATTTTGATGTAATGATTTTAAAAATAATCAATCGTTTGAGTTAGTTTATTTGAGAAATACTAATCTTTATATTAAAAAGTAGTTTATTGAAAAATGTTAGTGATTTGAGGAAATTAGAAGTATATCAAAAGTTGTCATATCATATAATTATTTTGGAATAAAATATATAAAGTTATGTATCTCTCTTTTAGATATTGGCTTGTAGTGAAAAGGCACAATGTGCAAATAGGAAAAAGGTTTTGGTTTATTTTGGTTTGAGGGTTTTGGTTTATATTGGAAAAAGATGTTATTTCATTTTGCCTATTATGTTGGAGAAATTGGAGAGCAAAAATAGAGGAAGAAAGCCTTTTTGAAACATTAGTTACTTGGAAAAGATCGAAAGCTTGAATCACTGTGTGAATTGAATGTGTGTGGAGAATCTTACTAGTGGAATTAGCCAAAATCGGAACGCATAAATTGATAACCTTTCACAAGTGAAACAATGAGCGCAATAGGATGTTTGTCAATATAAAATGAAGAGTGGAAAGTACAATGATCAACCTTGCATATATAGGTAAGGGAGAGGAGATGAGAAGGTAGGAGTTGTAGGGCCTAAACAATGGATGATTAACTAGGCACTACACCCAAACTGAATTCTTTATTGAGTAGCTATCATACACCATTACTTTGGACCATTTATCTTGTCAATTCGAGGATGCATAGCTTGAAATGGGACAACACAGTATGTGCACTAAGTTTTTAGGAGACATTCTCATCCTAAAATTGAACATATAAAATGTTGAGTAAACCTTTGCAAGGAAATAACTTCTTCCTACATTTTGATACAAGGAGATCTTATTGATTTTTCATTACCAAAATGAAGGCTTTCTAACTAAACATAAACAAATACTTTGCTCTGTCGTGGCTGCAGGAACAAACAAAATTACAGTTTAGTGGTTGCAAGAGTAGACGGTGAACAATTTACTAAAACAAAATTAAGACAACTTTGAGAAATGAAAGTACATAAAGTAAATATGAAGAATCCTCACCAAGTGGGTCCCTTTGAGTGTCCTAGACTAAAAACTATAGAGTTTGATTACCAAGCCTTCATAACCATAACAATGTCATATGTTGCTCAAAACAAAAGATTGCTTTTTATTCTTAGAATTATCTTAACATTACAAGCATGACATATTAATCAACCCTTTATTAAGAAGTCCTAGGAAGATCATATAGCAACTAACACCCTAACAATCTACCAAAACAACTGCTCAACTCCTAGTATATAGGAGGAAGCTCTTATTAAAACATAAAATCTAAGAAAGCTGAGAAGAACAAGACTTTGTTCCAGTTTTGTACACATTGCATATTTTTCTAGATCTGCTCTAGCATTTACATGATCATTAATAGGAAACAACGGTCTTCCATGACTAGTCTCCAACCTTCTTGAATAACTCAGACAACTGGTACTCGAGTTGTAACAACTTTGACTTCTTCCCTTCCTTGTCTAGTCTTCTTCAAAACTCTAGCACACCTCTGGTGATGGTATTCAAATTTTGTTTCAGCAAGATAGGAATCCTTTCACATGGTTGCATCATCAAGGTTAGCATACAAAAAATCTAACACATCCATGATTATACAATGCAACACATACATTATCATCTAAAGATAAGGTTATATTTATATTGCATTCATAAAACTTGTTATACCATCATAGTAAAGGTCTCGTGATATAAATGACATGTTCAACAAATTGATCTATAAGGACACCAATACATAGCATATAACCCTGAAAGTGGACATACAAAAGTCTTAAAGCATCATAAAATGTCTGCAATAAAAAGGTATAAAATAGGACTCATCAAGAGTGAAACTTTGACTAGTCCCAAAAGGTGCAACACTTATGAACGAACTTGACAAGTGTGTGAGAAAGTGGCAAGTATGCATGCAATAGGTCTCTCGAGTGATGAGGACACTTGTAACCAGATAAAGTGAGACAAAATTATAAAATAGCTTAAGTTTGAATAGGTCAATCTTAGAAAGGCGATTAGCTAATGAAATGAAATGTACAAGTGATAGAAGGGAGAATTCATAATGGCCCTCAAGGACTACTAACACAATGTAAAATACTTTCCTCCTATAGGAGAGAGAAGAAAAGGTCATGTGATCCTCCCCGGAAAATGTGAAGTAATGATCTCTATGTGTGAAAATGCATCCTCCCAAAACTAAAATGAGAAGAGAAACCATGTGACCTCCCGTTAAGATGATGCATGTAGTGTTGGTAGATTCTCGAGACTGAATGTTGAAGATGATCCATGAATGTTGAACAATATTTATCCCCTTTAGAAGAAAGAACACCACAAACATGTGGAAGATGACCTCTCATTCCTAAAAGAAATATGTAGGAAGTGTTTTACGAGGGAATTTAACATAATTAATCAGATTATTGGATCAACCACAAAAATCAAATCTAATTTACAAATCCGTAAACACAATGAAAGTCTATCTGAATCAATAAAGCATGAAAATAAATCAATTGAAAACTCCCTTATTTAATTGATATATCGCTTCCATTTCTTTTCTCAATTATCGCGGTCAGATGACTCTCAGAGTAGTGCTTGAAAACCTGCATAAAGATGACACAAGAAATTCAAAGATAGTGGTTGATGAAAATAGGAGAATGATGTTGAATTTATAGAATTTGGAAGGAAAATTGAATGGTTGAGATTGATATGCAGACTGAATCGATAAATGGTTAAGATTAATTGAGAGAAAATTGATTGAAAATTAAACTGAAGTGAGCTGAATAGATGAACTTGTTCAAAAAGATGATTGAGAGTTAAAAAAGGTGATTGAGGACGTTAACCGAGTTAATTAATTAGTCAGAAAAGGTGATTGACAATTGAACTTAGGGGTGAGTGTTAGTTAGAAATTAGCATTTGTTATAGGAATTAGCATGAAATGCATTTATATTTAATTTGATTTAAAATTAATTTTTGAAAATATCCAAAATCATGCACATGAAATGCAATTAGTTGGAAGTTAGAATTTGGGGATTTTGAATTTTTGAACAGAGAGAAATTAATTTAAATAAATTTAAGAAATTTATTTAATTTGGAAGACATAGTTAGCTAATTAAATAATTTTAATCAGGAGAAAATAGAAATTGAATTTAATTAAATAATAAAGATTGTAAAATTAAAGTAAATAAATCGTAATGGATTAAATAATAAAATATTTAATTATTTTAAAGGAAGGAAGGTTGCATGATTGGATGATTAAATGATTAAGATAGAAATAGAATAATTAATTATGATGAAATGTGATGATTGAATTTAGAAGAATAAAATTAGATTAATTAAATAATTAAAAAAATATTTAATTAATAAAGACGAATAATTAGTATGCTAGACATGAGACATTTTTAGGTGTCTACATTTTGCCCCTCTTTGAGACAATGTTGGAACAACGTTGTTTCAAAGAAAATGAAATATTTTCGTGCCCCGACGTGCCTCGATGATGGTAGGGTGTAATGCTCCCTTGAGAGATTGTTTGTGCATTAAAGGTATGAATGATCTCTCGAAAGAAGAATATGATATAGTAGAATGGTTAGTTGATGCCATGTATGGGTTTAATTGGGTAGAAGAAATGGTTGGAGTGATTTGTAGTTTGATTGGTTGGATAAAGATCAAGTCTGGTTTCAAGAAAGACACATCTTGTATAAGACAAATGATAGATGACAATGTTTGGTTTTAGGAAGGACACATCTTGTATAAGGCAGATGATTGATGAAATATTATAAAAGTGAAGAATGATTAGTGAGAAGTGAAGAATGTTAGGAAATATAATTGATTGATGAATATAATAATTAATATGAGGAAATGAAACTATCACAAATTCTTTTGTCTTTATTATAGCACAACATTTTCATCATTGAGCCTTATTATGTTTCAATGGAGCTTTGTACACCAGGGTATAAGAAACCAAGGTGTGAATGATATCCCATTGCAAAAACAAACACATTGCAGACAAGGAGTGAACCCCTCCATTCTAGGTGTAGCACTAAGGGTTGAGGTATGTGCGATAGTCACAAGAATAGTTATCCTTGAGTTTTATTTTTGCATAGGATACTTGTCGAATGAATGTAGCAACACAGACACCCAAAGTACCATTGCTCCAGAACTTCATCGACTCACACCACAAACAACAAACAAAGAAAAAGATCATGAACCACCCCGGCTCCTCTAGTCACTTGTGGACATCCTCGAGTAGCATAGGACCATGACCTATCACTAATTGATAAAAAGATAAGACTAACTAGGACAAAATCTAGTAGCCATACTAATTTGTGTCTTGCTTTGATTGCTTGATGTGATGATTTGATAAGAATGTCTCGTTTCAGAGATCGAATACCTCATGTAAGAACAATATGTTTGGTTTCAATTGTACCCTTCCCTGTTTAAGTCAATTTGATGATTGATTGATAGGGTTGGATGATTCGATTGATAACACAGTTGATCGATTTGATAGCAAATTCTGGTAGGATAGTTTATTGATTTGTTTAAATGTCATGTGAAGCATTTACTGGATATCTGCTCAGATGTTTGATCTCTATAGGATAATTTATTGCAAAAAATTGTTGTTGGTTTTTCGATTTTTAGGGCTTTTTAAGGATATTTTATGTTTTTGGGGGATTTTTTCAAAACTTTTGATTTTTTTTGGATTTTTTCAAGACTTCTTATGCTTTTTTTTGGATTTTTTTAGGACTTTTTTTGGTTTTTAAAAGATTTTTTATGACATTTTATGATTTTTCAGGACTTATAATAATTTTTTTGGATTTTTTTGTTTAGTATACCCCCAATGTATGATGTAGCAGATAGCTACGCATGCGTTATTTACATACTAGATGCTTGACTTAATGACTACTGACTATTTATTATTGTATGAATGCTTGTATTATGCAGAACTGATGCAAAATTTAAAAAAAACCTTTCCTTTTCAACCAAGGGCAATTACGCAAATATATCACTTTGTCATACACCAGAGAAATCAATTTTGCAAAACATTTAAGAGAGAAGGATCCAATCCATCTTCAGGAATCTTTGGATGACCCAACTTAATGCAACAAATGATTAGAATTTGCATTCAGAGAAGAAGAGAGATCCTCCATCGAACCTTGAGAATTTTGTCTTTGACTACCTGTGTGTGTGCAAATGAATTTATTCTAACTCTTATAATCATTAGCGACCCTTAGAATCAGACATGACTAGCTATGTGGCGTATCCTAACTCCAAAAGCATCTTGGATAGAGCCTCACTGCCAACAGACGTCTATAGCCCCGATGAGTTTATCACTATAATCTCGCAAATATTGCTCCACTACTAGTCAAGTGTTTATAGCCCCGATGGAGTTACTTGCATGTTCCAAAAGCCATTTGATATTGCATTTTAGCTCATTGTTTTTTCTTTTCTTTTCTTGATATTTTTATTTTCTTGCTCATTCTTTTCATCTTTTTATATAGCTTTGAAGCACCTTTTATTTTTCTTGTATTGGCTTGTAAGCAATGAAGTTTATATGGGTCTGAGAATTACAGGGGTGTTGAAGTAGGTTTTTAGATTTTTCACTAGCCACATCATCAACCAGGTATCAACAATGATTTAGAGTAAATGATTAATGTGTAATAGATGTAGCAATCGAAAGATTTAGGTAACAAGACATAACAGTGAATCCTCTACCCAACTAAAGACAAATCCTAACCACGGGATGACGTTGAAGATGAGCAATCTCGAATTTCAGAAGTTTCATGGATGAATATCTAAGAAATGAGGTGAACATTGACTTGCTTAAATGCAAACATGCGACGAACTAGCACAAGCACCCTTTGTTGATAGGAGAAGTATCCTAGACAAGAAGCTATATGTAAATGAAATGAAAACATGCGTCAAATGCTTTGAAAAAGATACTAAATGCAATGCAAACAAAGAAAAGCTAAAACAAAATGAACTAAAAGAAAATTTGAACCTAGATAACCATTATGCATTAAAACTTCTTTAGATGCATGTTGTTGATAGGTTCGAACAAAGGGTCACCCTTCATTGTTGACAAATTATATACTCTATTGCCTAGGACATTTGTGACCACATAAGGACACAACCAGTTTGGTTTGAATTTACACGGTCATTCTCTATCAACTAGGTTTTTATGATTTTCTTTTAGGACAAAGTCTCCCACTTGAAAGAATCTTTCTTTGACACTATTGTTATAACTTCTTCTCTGCCTATTTTGGTATCCTTGCAGATGATTTAGTGCACTTTGTCTCCTTTCATCAAGCATTTCCAATTCTTGCAACCTCACTACTCTATAGTCTTCTTTGGAGATGACGTGTTTTAGAGAAACATGCAAAGATGATAGCTCCACTTTGATAGGAAAAATTATTTTTGAGTTGAATACCGATGAATATGGGGTAGCACTTGTGGCTGTATGGACACATGTTCTATATGCCCAAAGAGAAGGATTCAATTGTAGATATCAATTGTGTCTAGCCTTATTGACAACTTTCTTAAGGATTTTCAAGATTGTCTTATTAGTTGCTTCTTCTTGACCATTTCTTTGGGGGTAATAAGGAGTAGCAAAGCAATGTTGAATATGAAACCAATCACAAAGATCACGTACTTCCTTATTCTTGAAGGGACATCCATTATCTGTTATTATGCACATTAGAATTCCTTATTCTCAAAGGGACATCCTTATTTTTGCACTTTTGTACATATGGTATGTGTCTTTCTCCATCATGGGCCAGTAATATCTTGTGCATAATAATTTATTTGTTAGGGTCGGTCCACTAGAATGGGCACCACAAATTCCATCACGTGTCTCTTTCAAAGTCAATTGTGCCTCTTCAGGATCGAGGCATCGAAGTAATGTTCCATCTAAACCTTTTCGATACAAGGTGTTTGCAATGATTACATTCCTGGATGCTTGGCGCATTAGTTTCTTGCATTGATTATGAGAGAGGTTAGGAGGCATGTACTGATCATGGAAATAAGCATATATGTCATTTTACCATGGCGAGTTTGGACCGAATATCATGCACACACATTTTGATTTTGCAATCTCATATGTCGGTACCAGTAATTGTTCAACTAAGAATTCAAAGTGTGTTACATTGCTTTGCATATCGAGGAGGGGCCCAACAGATGCCATGGAATTTGCTACTTTGTTATGGATTCAATGAATTTGTTCATAAGCAATGTTATTAAAATACTTCTTGAAATCATCCACCATCCTCTTATACAACATCGACTTATCATCTTTAGTGATATAATCATCATTAACCTGGTTAATTATAAGCTACATGTCACCATGTTTTTGTAGGTCTGTGATCCTCCACTATACTGCTATGCGAAGTCCTATAAGGAGAGCCTCATATTCAACCATATTGTTTGTGCATGTAAAATTGATTCTATATGACTTTGGAATGGAATTGCCTTGAGGTGTTATGAGGAGAATGCTTGCGTCGGTTTCATGATCCATCAAAGTATAGTTTCCACTTCGTAGAAGTTGTAATACAAATTCGTTAGGAAAATCAATCAACAAGGGGTGATCATCTTAATTTGGAGCTTCTTCCAATTGATCTACTATGATTTGACCCTTAATAACCCTTTGGTCCATGTACTCAATGTCAAATTCGCTAAGGATCATGACCCATTTAGCTAATCTGCCTGTCAATGCTGCTATGCTTAAAAGGTACTTGAGTGGGCCAATGTTAGCAATGAGTTGTACCTTATGACTTTAAGCATACAGTGTCAAAGATTTTGGGATGCAAAGATCACCGCCAAGCATGCTCTTTTGATAGAAGTGTAATTTAGCTCATATCCCACCAATATCCCACTGATGTAGTAAATAGTGCATTCTCTCCCTTGGTCATCATGTTGCGCCAAAAGTGCTCCTAGAGATGAATTAGATGCCAAAATATATAATAACAAGGACTTTCTTTGTGTTGGTGGCACTAGGACCAGTGGTGATAGAAGACATTCCTTTAAAGCTTGGAAAGCTTCTTGACATTGTTTAGTCCATTTAAAGGCAACACCTTTCCTAAGAAGGTGTTGAAATGGTTGACACTTGTTTGCTAGCTGTGCTATGAATCTCTTGATGGACTGTAACTTCCCTTGTAAAGTCCATAACTATTTGAAATTGGATAGTGGGGGCATTTCCATAATAGCTTTCACTTTTGCTGGATCAACCTCAACACCCCTATTTGATACTATGAATCCTAGGAGCTTTCCAATTGTGATTCCGAACACACACTTTTTGGGATTTAACCAGGCCTTGTATTGTTCGAGCCTATGAAAGATCTTAGCAAGGACTTCAAGGTGGCCCTCTTTGGTTTTAGACTTATCTAGCAAGTCGTTCATATAATCTTCCATGATATCATGTATCATGTCATGGAAAAACATTGTCATTGTCCTTTGATATGTAGCCCTCACATTCTTTAACCCAAATGGCATTACATTCCAACAATATGTTCCCCATGGAGAAGTGAATTAAGTTTTATGTTGATCTTCTAGTTCAATTTTGATATGATTATATCTGGAGAAACTATCCATTAAAGACAACATCTCATGTCCAACAATGAGATTTACTATCATGTCGATGTTTGGGAGGGGGAAATTGTCTTTCGAGAAAGCCTTGTTCAAATCTTTGAAATTTGTACAAATTCTAATTCCTCTAGTGGATTTTGTGACCGGTACTAAATTAGAAATCCATTCTAATAGTCTATCAATCTGATGAAACCCACATCTAACAATTTTTGGCATTCAACTTTGACTAATAAAGCTATTTGGGGACGCATTTTCTCTTGGAAGCAATGGCCAATGATGTAAAAAAAGCTCCAGATCTAACCCTCGCATGTTAACATATGACCATCAAATTTTATTGGCCTTTTCTTGAAAAATTGAATGCATTTCTCTTTCTCTTCTGGTCTCAAGGACTTTGTCAAGTGAATTTTACGCACAATCTCACCATCACCGATGTTGACTTCTTCTAAGTTTTCAACAAGCAATGATGAACTTTCTTGATCAATTGGCAAGTCATCTAATATATCTTTCCGCTTACTATCTTCTAAGTTTCTTTGACTAGAGGATGAACTTGCCTCCCCAAAGCATGATGTTCTATCTAAATCAATTACAAATCCGGCCTTGTGATCTCCATATGGTAAACCTTTGTGTGCACCAAGAAATTCTACTATTACTTCATCATTCTCAAACCAATCTAGATGTGGTTTCTCTTGTTGCCCACAATATATAAGATGCGGAAACATAAGAGAGGTGTCTACTTTCATCAACATATGAAACTATCATTATAGAGCATATGCAAGTATTATTGTTATCCGTCCATGAATATGGGTCGATGTCTTTGTCCTCATAGGGGATGTCCTCTTCTTGTGAAAACCTTTTTCTCACGTTGGTGGTATCATGATTAGGGGACTCCGCTTCATCTTCTATATATATTTCCACATCCGATGCATCTTCATTTTTTTCCTCGATAGGTGATGACGAAGGTCTTCTTGTTATTTCCACTAGATTCATGAGGTTGACTGATTGATCCTGGTTCCATTTGAGTAATGATAAGGTTTGGAAGCCCTACATGAAATTATTTTTCAAGGTCCAAATTAAGCCATCTGATTCAATTAACTAAGTGGGGATCACATAGACAACCAATGCCACTTCTACCTGGTATGTCATTTCAGGGTTTCTTGCAGTATGTGAGTTGGATCTTCATTTTGGATTTTGGGCTATTTGTTCAGGATGAAGTGTGGTAGCAATGATAACATTTGATGTCTTTGTTCCATTATTTCGACTGAAGGATGCATGTTCCACTTCACTGTATCCTAGGCCCCGGTTCTTTATGTTCTTTGTTGGTAATATCGAATCTATAACCCCTCGATGTTGTGTCCCCAAGACTGTTGTGCCATTGTAACCATGCCTTTGTAGCCTTGTAAAACCTTTTCCATATTGAACCACAAGAAGTTGAACTAATTGGTTTTCCTCTTCATCTTTATACAGTTAATGTTAAACATCTTCTTCTAAGGATTCTTCATTGAGTTCTCACCATTTGATGAAAGAGAAAGAGGCTGAATATTGGACGACTTCTTTGCCTTTGTTCCTGATTAACATGATTTTGTGGTGCTCTCCCAAAGGATTTTGGAGATAAAGGTACTTGGCCAATAGAAAGTCCCCTTGAGTAAGAATATTCCCCACATCCTTTATCCTGAATCTGTAGTTGAGCACTAGATGTGGCAGGCACTGATGTATCTTCAATTGTTAAAGATTTGAGTTTTGACACAAGTGGAGCTACTTGATTTATCGGGACTTGATTGCCTACACTTACATTTAGATTATTTCAATGCTGAAATGAGTCAATATCTCCATGTATTGTGATCTCAATGTCGTTGTATGGGAATTTGACACATTGATGAAATGTGGACGGTACGTCTTGCATTGTGTGTATCCAGGGGCCTCCCAATAGCATGTTTTATTCCAATTCTCTGTTCAAGACTTGAAATGTAGTCTCTATAGTAACATGTCCAACTTGCACTAGAAAAGTGACCACGCCCTTTCATGGGTGCTCTTCGTCATCATAAGCTTTAATGTTTATCTTTCTAGTAGGATCAATGTGAAGTTCTGAATAACCCAAAGCCTTGACCAAGTTTAGGGTGCATATGTTTAGACCAACTCCAACATCTATCAATACTCTCTTGATTTTATTCTTGTGAACAAAGGCTTCTACATGCAATGGGTCATTATGTGACGGTCTATCTGTTGGAATATACTGTTATGTAAAAGTGACACGAGGAGTCAAAACTAAATTCCCAAGCATAGCTTGAAAGGTATTCTAAGCAATTCAGAAATAGATATTTGTGCGGGGGTTTTCTTCATATGCTCAATAACATTGTAATTCCCCATAGGTGGAGGAGGATTGAAAGGGAATCCTTGAAGCATGACCTTTGAACGATGTGTGATTAATGCACAATCAATATTCTTGGGCTTGACAATGATTGTTGCCATTGTTTCATCTGCTTGACTGATGACATTTTTTTATCTTGCAGGCCTGAAGTCGAGGCCTTCCCCTTATCATGTTTGACAAATGGGTCATTAAAAATAGTATGATATGTATTAGAGGACCCTTTAGTGTTATCCACGATTATATCTCCTTGATCAATAAGGTCTCGAATTAGATTCTTGAGCTTGTAGCAATTGGATGTCTTATGACCTTTAGTCCGATGGTAATACATAAGTCATCGCCATTCCACCATGATGGTTTGAAGCGACCCAATTCATATGGTTTCACCACTAGATAATTTATCACATTATTCTAGACTGGTTTCTTGAGGACTGATTCTATTGGCTCTTCAAGTGGTGTATAGTTTCGTTTTGGCGCATTGTTCCTTGGAGGTCAAGGATTAGTTGATTGTACCGCATTCATGGAAACTGTATTGTTATCTTGAGGTTAATTCCTATTCTGAATTAAAGGGTTGGCTTGTCCTTGTAAATAAACCACTTGTTGAGCTTTTTTCACCACTCGTGCGTCAACAACTCTATCACATGCCAGATTCTTGTTCTTCGACCAAAATTTAGATCTATCATTGCTTGTGTTGCCCTCCTTGTTAATCTTCAAAATTCCTTGCTCGATGAGACCCTTTTCACATTTCAATTCCTTCTCACTAAATTGATGGAAGAAACTTAGACATTGCATTTGTAATGGGTACTTTATTTGTGGGACAAGATTCTCTGTAAATATGTCTACTTCATCTTTTTCAAGAATGTGATTTTTACATATTCTAGCAAGAGAGCACCAACGTTGTCGAAAAGAGGAAAAATATTCACCCTCGCTTTTCTTGGTAGCACATAAGTCCATCAATGTTGGTAGCACATAAGTCCATCAATGTGACAAGGTTGTCTATATTATGTGAAAAGTTTGTAATGAACCATTTTTCCAATTCTCCATATGAAGTTATCGTTAGGGGTAAGTGTGATAACCATTCCAGAGTTTGACGTCCAAGAATTTTGGGGAACAAGCGCATCAAATATGTGAACTCATCATCCACTTCTATGGACGCAGTAAATAATACTCTAATGTGATCTCTCGGGTCACCTTTCCCTCTATACTTGTCAAATTTTTGAGTTTCAAGGTGTGGCGGGAAAGGTGACATATATAATGTTCGATCAAATGGATATGGCCAGAGATCTTCCATAGTGTAGCTTTTCTTCTCATTTCTGGTCTGAAGATTAGTCATTTATTTCTGCAAGTTCTGAACTTGTTTAGCAAGAATGTCTGCTTGGGTCAAGGGCACATTCTATGTATAGGTGTTTCCAACAAATGGATTTGTGTTTGTATATGTCGGGGGGTTGTTGGTATGTTGAATGATTATAAAGTTGTGCATTATTGGTCCCACTCAACATAGAAAATTAGGCAAAGTGTGTACTGACATTAGGTTGACTTGACCCTAATGGATTGGTGGGACCTTGATTCAGGTTTTGATTTCTATAAGCTGATCCAACATATATTGACACCAGAGGTTGCACGGTAGTTGTTGGGCCAAAATTTCAGAATTATCGACCAAGCTCTAAGTTGAAGTGTTTGATACGTTGGTTGTTGTTTGTGAAGAAATATTGGCATGTGTTTGCAATGTTATGTTTGCACTTGAGGATTTCATGCCAAAATGTGATTTTGTGGTTGAAGCCATGGTGGCTTGGGTTGACCCTGCTTGTGTATTTTGAGTTGTTCCTTGGGTAGAACTAGAGGACGCAACATGTGTTTGGGATGAGCTTGATTCTTGATTCATGTTTTGGTTTAATGTAATCCTAGGGGTAAGATCTATGTGACATCAAAGTTAGGTGGCAGTTTAGCTCCATTTGTATCAATGAGGAGAGATATATGTCTCTGTCATGATTGAGTAGAGCATTGAGGATTGTAAGGACATGGGGGTCTTGTTGTGCCACCTCAAGCTCTTTGGTTGTTAGATTGTGTTGAAGTTCTTCCTTTGAGGGAATGCTATTCATATTTGTTGGTAGTGTTGCACCCCTTTGGGGTTGTCCATGTGTGTAAGCCGAAAAGTTCATGGGGCTGGTAGGATTGAATGTAGGGTCACTGTTTGGGTGCATTTAATTCCTAGCTCTTTGCGATCGAGTGACGGGCATAAGGACTCCTAAGACAACTGGAGGATATGATGTAGACTCTGTGATGGGTTATGACACTCTAAGGACTTGAATGCAAGAACCTAATATTGATGACAAACTAATTATGCAAGCTAACTAGACACTCTACTGATGATTAGGACGAGGATGTTGTTGTTGAAGCCTAAGTCTCTTGAGTCTTTGCTGAAGGATTTCTCTTTCAACTTTGACCTCAATGCGATAGGATTTTCTTATTTCGTTGTCCAGAACAAAAGTGATTCCTATGTACTGGGGTGTGCTCTTTTTCAACTTGCAAGCAAGATTATTGAAGGCTAATATGATGTCTTTCTGATTGTTGTTGGGTCCTAAATTAGGTTGCGAAACTGGGAAGATACCTTCACCAGGTAACACCATCTTGACGTATGTTGAAAGAATCTTTTAAATGAATTGGGTATGACTTCTAGGATGAATATGCAAATGCTAATGAAGGCAAAACCAAAGACCAAGTCGACGACATTGCACAAAGAGTATTGGGATTGTTTTGACCTGATTGAGATTATGATTGAGGGCACCCTATACTAGAATTATTAGCAAGGGAGCAATGATTGGTTAATGATTGGTTGATGATAATAGGACTCTAGATTCTCAATGAATCCTTGGACAAGTGTTTGAACCTAATTTTGAGAAAATACAGATGCAAAATGAGGACTACTAAGGATATGCAACCTATGGGAACCTAAAGACTCTAAATAGACTTTGGATCACAAAAAGATGAGAGATAGTATAACCTAATGATTTTTTAATTGAGGAACGAATGTTATTCTAAAAAAATGTGAAAAGGAAGATTGACAAACACAAAATTTTGAAAAACGAAACCCTAACAAGATGAATGTGAAATGGTGTTTGAACAAATGCAAAACTCTAGCAAGGCAATTGTGAAATTTTGAGTTTTTGTTTTGATTTCTATTTTTGGGCAATTTCAGTTTTCTGTTATGATCTCAGTTTTCCTATGTTTCAGTAAAATGTAAGATTGTTGACACTTAGAAGACAATATGGCTGAAAGACCATGCACAAACAAGCACAAATCCTAGGTTGGCCAAGAGAATATCTGCTAGGTTCCCACTGTGGATAAATTCGAGCCACACTTATTGAAAGTGGATAGCCTAGAAATTTGGTAACACTGGCCCCCCCACCATGACACTCACTTCTCGGGCATATTGAACTTCGAATTCCCAAAGACTAGAAGATCTAGAGGAATTTTCTATCTCTAGTTTGAATTGCAAGAGTGTGGAATGACTTCAGAGGTCCGACCTCCCATGCCAACAAATAGAAGGTTTTTGGCTACTAAAAAAATTGGTTTGTAGTATGGGCATTCGTTCAAGTGGCCATACATGCGATGTTTTTCTCAATTAAGAGGTCTCCTAGTCCATGTGGGTTTTTACGCATCATTGTATGGATTTCACATCACATGAATATTGAGGGAGGCATACGTCAGTATGACACAACCATACTTGTTGCTTGTGAGTTTTCTCACAAACATGTTTATTATAGTGGCTTGGAATAAGCTTGTTACCACTTGGGTAGTTCCCTCACACCTGGCCTTAAGAGCTTCTCAAGAGGAAAGCCCGCTAATGGTTAAACATAAATGAGCCTAGCGATCCAAACATAGAAAATATTAATTTATTTTATGCACCAAATGAAGTGTTATCTATCTAAAGTCACAAACAATCCTAATTAGCCCTACAAACCAAAAGTGTTAGTAGATTTAGATTAAGTCTTGGACCGCTTGTGTTTTTTTTTCCTCCAAACTTTGCTCGCCACATGTTGAAAATGAAACATTAGTAACATAAATCAAAACTACAACATCAGAAAGTGTATATTTTTTTGCAAATGTGAAATTGTTATGGTAGATGCAAAATTGTTAAGGCAAATTCAAAAATTTCGACATGAATGCGAAATTTCATATCTGTAACCTACACACACACAAAACGTAGAAATTAGAAGATTGTTCACATCGGGTTCACCAAATGTTTTATGAGGGAATTTAGCATAATTAATCAGATTACCAGATCAACCACAAAATTCCAATATAATTAACAAATCCGTAAACGCAATGAAAGTTATCTAAATCAATAAAGAATGAAAATAAATCAACTAAAAAATCCCCTATTGAATTGATATATCACTTCCATTGCTCTTCTCAATTCTCGTGGTCAAATGTCTCTTAGAGTCACACTTGAAAACTTGCATAAAGACAACACAAGAAATTTGAAGATAGTGGTTGATGAAAATAGGAGAATGATGTTGAATTTATAAAAAATGGAAGGAAAATTGAATGGTCAAGATTGCTATGCAGACTAAATAGATCAATGGTTAAGATTAACTGAGAGAAAATTGATTGAAAATTAAACTGAAGTGAGCTGAATAAATGAACTTGTTCAAAACTTTGATTGAGTTAGAAAGGTGATTGAGGAAGTTAACTGAGTTAGTTAGTTAGTCAGAAAAGGTGATTGACAATTGAACTCATGGGTGAGTGTTAGTTAGAAATTAGCATGTGTTGTAGGAATAAGCATGAAATGCATTTAAATTAAATTTGATTTTAAAAAATATCCAAAATCATGCACATGAAATGAAATTAGTTGGAAATTAGAATTTGGAAATTCTGAATTTCTGAACTGAGAGAAAAATAATTTAAATAAATTTGAGAAATTTATTTAATTTGGAAGACATAGTTAGCTAATTAAATAATTTAAAGAAATTATTTAATTAGGGGAAAATATAAATTGATTCTAATTAAATAAAATAAATAATTTAATTAAAGTAATTAAATCATAATTAATTAAATAAAAAATATTTAATTAATTTTAAAGGAAAGAAGGTTGCATGATTGGATGATTAAATGATTAAGATAGAAATAGAATAATTAATTATGATGAAATGTGATGATGGAATAAATCTAGAAGAATAAAATTGGACTAATTAAATAATTATAGAATTATTTAATTAATAAAGACGAATAATTAGTATGTTAGTCATGAGATATTTTTAGGTGTCTATAGGAAGTACTATGAATGTCTATAAATTATGCACATTATCCAAAGATTAAAATCATGCCCATAATGGATGCTCAAAGATCTCCAAGCCAATGTTGGTGTGTTACAAATGATGATAAGATGGATTGAGTACCATAGAATCTTAAGGAAAAAAGACAATGGAGGTATGATGATAAATTGGACATAGGAGAATCGATACTACTGCAAATGATGTCAACATAGATGATGACTATGTCAAATAGGTTAACTCATCAATATTCGCCATGTTTGTCTGACACTTGTAGAGAGTCTTCAATACTTGTAGACAATCCCAATGGCTTTGATTTGTAAAAGTGTCATTTTGTGTAATATTATAGTACTTGGGGACCACATTCTTCTAAGAGTCTTTAATCTTGAGTGTTGGAAAAAACAAATTGAATGTATAACTATAGTCTTCTATTTATTCGTTCTTATGATTAATTATATGTTGATTGTATTGATTGGAAAAATGATTTAATTTAAATATGATTATTTAATGTAAATCTTATTACATTAGAAAATTTTATCATTCGCTCCAGCAACTATTATGTATTGGGAAAATGTATGCAATGTTGGATTGAGTATGCAATAATTTTATAGTTGTTTGATCAATGGAAGGAATGTAAAGGAGAATGAAATGGATTTCTTGTGTGTGGTCGGTAAGTAAACCTATAAATTTTTTAGGTGTATTTGTATGAACTCATTAACTTGTCCTTGTTAGTGTAGAGTAATTGATAAACATGAAATATATTTGAATTGGTCAGAGTTTTAGAATCCCTTAAGTTAGACTTACAAATGCATCTATTTTATGTGACTTTATTTATTATATTTTATGTATTGATTGTTGTTTGCAAAATAATTACATATTTTTTTTTTAATGATTTAAATAATAATCGATCATTTGAGTTAGTTTTATTTGAAAAATACTAATCTTTATGTAAAAAGTAGTTGATTGAAAAATATTGGTGATCTGAGGAAATTAGAAGTATATCAGAAGTTATCATTACTCATAACTACTTTGGAATAAAATATATAAAGTTATAGATCTCTCTTTTAGATATCGGCTTGTAGTGAAAAGGTGTAATGTGCAAATAGGAAAAAAGGTTTTGATTTATTTTGGTTTGAGGGTTTTGGCTTATATTGGAAAAAGATGTTATTTCATTTTGACTATTATGTTCGAGAAATTAGAGAGAAATAGTAGAGGAAGAAAGCCTTTTTGAAACATTAGTTTCTTGGAGCAATCTTGCTACAAGGACATCAATAACTCTATTGGTTGTTTCTTGAAGGTTGATGATGCCATGTCTTCCATGGGTTGCTCCACCTTTGCTCACATTTTAATTGATATTGACATATCTTTGCCCCTCCCTAGGGATGTGATTCTTATGGTTGGCGATAGGCCTTGGACTCAATCATTAGATTTTGAGGGCCTCCCCTTTTGTTGTCGAAAATGCTTCCTCTCGAGTCATTTAGCTTCGGATTGCTCCCTTCTATGCCACCAAGGTGTTGCTACTTGGTGGAAGGATGCTACAACTGATCACTTAACTATTTGTGCTTTTGATTATGCTTTTGTTGACTCCTCTCTAGAGGATGAGGCCTCCTCCCAGGATGATGTTGTGCCTCTTATTGTTGTTGAAGTTGTTGTCGATGTTGTTGTTGTTGTTGTTGTCGAGGATTCAACTGTTATTGCTCCTATTTTGTAGCCTCGTTCTACTCCTACCAAATCTACTCTTGATGTTGTTACTCTACAACAACTTGTTGCTATTCTGCAGTAGCACTTTGTTGGCACCTCTATTTGTAACCCTGTGGGGTCCTCCCCACTTGATCTCTCTTTTGATGGTCCTAATGGCAATATTTTATGGACTGTGGTTTATTGCAGGTGAAAGGGGAAGTTTTCTCCCCTCCCCCATAGCCCTCCTTGTGAAGGCTCAGGTGTCTCCCCCCTTCCTTTAGTTGGTTTGTGGGTTGTTGCTGGTTTGATAGGTTTTTCTTTTGGCCTGTTTGACCCCTTTTTTCAGGGTTTGCTCCCTTGTTTTTTTGTCTCTCTTACTACCTTCGAGCTATTGTATTAAGGTTCAGTACCCTTGTTTTTGGTGCTTTCTTAATTAAAAACATTAGTTGCTTGGGAAAGGTTGAAAGCTTGAATCGTTGTGTGAATTGATTGTGTGTGGAGAATCTTACTATTGGAATAGCCAAAATCAGAGCACATAAATAGATAACTTTTCACAAGTGAAAAAATGAGCACAATACTATGTCTATCAATATAAAATGAAGAGTTGAAAGTACAATGATCAACCTTACATATATAGGTAAGGGAGAGGAGGTCAGAAGCTAGGAGTGAAACTTTGACTAGCCCCAAAAGGTGCAACACTTATAAACTCACTTGACAAGTGTGTGAGAAAGTGACAAGTATACATGCAATAAGTGTCTTGAGTGATGAGGACACTTGTTGCAACCACGAAAAGTGAGACTAAATTATAAAATAGATTAAGTAAACTTAAGCTAAATGTGAATAGGTCCATCTTAGAAAGGTGATTAGCTAATTAGGATCATAAAGACTCTATTTACATTAACAAACCTCCTTAAATGCAACATAGGGAGTAATGTATGCAAGATAAAGAGATTCGGCTACTAGGCCATGTTAGATACTCATTTACAAATTTCTCACAAAGCAAGAAAAAGGAGAAAACCTAGTGGGAACAAAACTTCACTCTAAAAGATAAATGATGCATGAAATAAAATATAAAAGTGAAGAAGATAAGTGATAGAAGGGATAATTCACAATTAACCCTCAAGGAATACTAACACAATGTATAATCATTTCCACCTATAGGAGAGAGAAGAAAATGTCTTCTTACCCTCCCTAGAAAATGTGAAGTAATGATCTCTATGTGTAAAATGCATTCTCCCAAAACTAAAATGAGAGGAGAAACCATGTGACCTTACCTTAAGATTATGCATGTAGTGTTGGTAGATGTTGAAGACCGAATGGTGAAGATGATCCATGGACGTTGAATAATAATTATCTCCTTCAGAATAAAGAACACCACAAACGTGTGGAAGCTGCCCTCTCATTCCTAAAAGAAAGATGTAGGAAGTACTATGAATGTTTATAAATTATGCATATTATCCAAAGATTGAAATGATGCCCATAATGGATGCTCAAATATGTACAAGCCAATGTCTATGTATTAATAATGTTGATAAGTTGGATTGAGTACCATAGAAGGTTTAGGAACAAAGGCCATGGATGTATGACGATAAATTGGATAGAGGAGAATCGGTACTACTTTAAATGATGTCAACATAGATGATGACTAAGTGAAATAGGTTAACTCATCAATATATGCATAATTTGTCACTATAAAAGCTATTGTAGGCAAGGCAAGATTATGCAATTTTATCAAACTACTCGTAAAAAAATATATGAATATCCTCAATCGTGTCTTCCAAATCAACAAGGTGGGATTCTAAAAAAATACACATACTTTCAATTATATATGCATCCCATTGATGTAAATTTGGAAAGATGATAGCAAGTCCTAGTGCAAAGAATCACTACAAATCATGAATTAGTCAGCTCTAGATTCTCATGTAGTATTGAGTTATGTGAGAGATGAGATCTCCATGGAAATCATGTAACTACATTGTTCATCCCCAGACAATGGTGATGTCTCACAAGATATCTTAATGATACCATATGATGATTACAAAAAATATTCAAATCGAAAGGATTTAGTGTGAGAGACATGATCACATGAACTAACAAACTAAAAAAAGTAGAAACATCCAAATTGCCCCTATGATTAGAGAGCTCCCCCCCCATCCTCTAATTTTGTCATTTTATAACTTAGTGAATATTACAATGCAAACAAATTTAAAGCATGGGAAATGGAAAATATTAACTTTTGCAAAAAATAGTGGTCAATATTGAGCTACTGATCAAAAGTTATTAAAAAAACATGTTTTCATAAACTTGGCCTATTTCAAATGCAATTGCACTAAAAGGTAAAAAATCACACTAAGATGTGAGTAGACCTAGTCTTCAAACTAGTTGTTGGAATTGACACAAAAAGAGCTTCAGAACAACTATTCACAATAGAAAAATGACCCCCCACTTGCAAGTTATGTAAAAAAGAAAGTATTCCCCCTTTGACTAATTAAGTAAAGAAAAAATCACAACCCCTCACTTCCAAACTTTGGAAAATGACTTGATAGTCCATTTAATAACTAGGATTGAAAATAAATGCTAGTAGTGACAACAAGTGTTATTGTTACAAAAAATTGACCAAACAAATCAAAATGAATGTATGCTTGATATTGTGTGGAAGCGATCACCAATTAATGGGGACAAAAGGATGCCAAAATGGGAGTTTATTTGGCCAAGTGTTACCTTAAAAAATTAAGGGAGACTAGTCTCACTAACATGGCGCCAATAGGGAGGTGATTTCTTTTGAGAAGATGTGGTAGAAAGCTCTATTCAAAGGGCGAGATAGTCATTATTTTGGAAGAGGTCATTGAGCTGATTTGGTATTACCTTGTTGGTGCTCAATGTTACAAATTGCTTGGGCAAATGACAGTCCACATGAGTATGAAGGTTTAGGTACTTGTGATTCATGCAAGCCTTTGAACAACTACCAATAATAGGTGTCAAGAGAAATTTGGCAAGTCAAACTACCAATAGTAGAACCACCTGCAACACATTGCTTGCAAAATTAATAAAAATATACTATTGGAAAAAGGTTATCGTTAATGTCAAAGGTGTTGGTTAGTTTTTGTAGTTGATGCTAAGGTATTTTGTCTCGCTTGTGATTTTGCAATTGAGTTTCAGAAGGATCTAGAAATACTATGATATGCCATGTTGATGATACATGTTGTAGCATGTTGGTTGTATCATCTTGTATCTATCATTTGTGTGTTTGAGGTGATCCAGAAAGGGTTTTTGGAATGTTTTGAGGTATGTTCCTCGAACAATGTATTTACACTAGCATTTTATTATGCTCTACATTTTGTCCATCTTAAGACTTATGAAGTTTACAATATGAAATGAGAGTATTTCTACACATGTTTCATCATATTCCATATTTTTTGAAGTTGATGTTTGATGGACATAAAGTTAGAACTGACAAAGTGGTTAATATGTGTGTTGGTCAGCTAGGTTGGTGTTTGCACTCATTAGAGGTAGTGTTTGGATGACAATAGGAACATTATAGGGCTGCATTGGGAATCACATAGCATTTTCTTTCTTCTAGTGTAACATGTGGGCTATAAGGGTTAAGCTTGTGGCTAACATGTGAATATTATAATTCTGTGTTTGACTGACATGTGAATGTAATTTTTATTGTAACACACATATATAGTTGTTTTAGGTACATTCCTAAGTGTGTGCATTAATGTAATATCTATTTGACATCATTGATGTGCGAGTATGTGGGGGATGCTATGAATAACAATATGTGTGGTTTTATCAAAAGATCGTATGCACCATGAGAAGAAATTTTGATGATGATCAGAACAAATAGCAGTTGAGTATTTATTATTAAAAGTCCACATTTCATTTTTTCTATTCTTGATTGAGGGGATTTTTGTTGTAGTAGTTTCGTGGTTACAAATCTATTGGAAGGGGATTGATGTCTATAGTGGGTTGATTCCCATAAACTATTGTAAGTCTCATATTTATTTATGAGGATATTCTCATCATGGTTTTTCCTTTTTGGGTTTCCATGTATATCTAGTGCTCTCTCTTGTGGTTGTGCGTTAAAGTACGATCCAAAATTGTCGGTAATGTTAAGTTGGATTTGAAGTTGAGCATTTGAATATACCAATTTAAACCCCCTCTCAATATATTGTGTGTCCTTCATTTGGTATCAAAGCCAAGTTCCTTGGAAGAAGCTTAACAACTCGAGGTAGATTTGGGCTGGTACATTCAATTTCTCTAGAAGGTCTATCTTTAAACCATGCTCCACTCTTTGATGGATACAACTATGCTTTTTGGAGTGAAAGGATTGCATCCTACTTGATGACTCTAGGATTCGAGGTTTGAAAATTAATTATGGATGTTTATGTAATTCTTGATAGTCTCCCAAGAGATCAAGTTGGAAAGAAGGTTTGTGAGAACAATACCAAAGCTAGTAATGCTATTATACGTGTTCTAACTAACTTTGAGTTTGTGAAAGTCATGCACTGCAGGACAACAAAATATATATGGGTTAGATTACATAACATTTATGAAGAATCTGTATTAGAGACATTGGTGAAAAACTATAGGAAATGGTAATTGTGAAGAATATAATCATATCTCAACCCCAAAGATTTGATCCCAATGTGGCTATAATTGAAGAATCTAAAGACCCTAATAAGCTAACTATTAATGAGTTACATGGGTCTTTGACTGCTTATGAGATGAGATTTAATAATGAAAAAATTTCAAGGAAGGAGGAAGCATTGAAGGCATCTGTGAGGAATGGGATTCAGATTAAAATGAAGATTTTGATCTAGAAGAAGCAAATTTTGAGAAAATATTAAAAAAGAGATTTTGACAAGTGTGAAGGAAAATTACCTTTCAAATTTTTCAATTGTGGTAAGATTAGATACATTGCTTCAAAGTGAAATTTGAGAACTGCCATCTTGAATAGGGCTGACTTGTATGCTAAGGAAGAAGGATACTCATCTAAGGAGTTTGATGATGACACCTCCAAAAGCGAAAATGAAAAGGCTCTATTCATGAAAATAGAGACTCCTATTGGCGATACCAAAATGAAATCTAAAAATGAAGTTGAAGATCTTGTGCAAGAATTGTATTCTACTAGAAAATAAATTGAGAAACTAAAGAAGTTGTTCATTGAATTGAAGGTACAAGTGGCAGAAGTGAAGAGGATTGAAGAAGTTATATTGTTGACAATAGATAAGGACTTTGAAAAGCTTGAAGCGAAAATGACATCATTTTGAAAGGATCTAGAGAAAATAAATAGTCGGCTAATATTAAAGTTCAGAAAGAATATTGAGATCTTAGATGAGATTATTTGTAGTCAGAGGGCACCACATGTAAATACCAACATTGGAACTAATGAAAATCATACTCAGTAAGATTGTTGTGAATGTCCCAAAAGAGAATGGCTTCAAAAGTTCAAGATCAAAACATACCAATGTGATAAAAGATAGTAAAAGGGAAGATTATAGTTTCTTTTCATTTGATATACAAAAGAAGAGATCCAAAAGATAAACTTTGGGAAGGAAACTATACAATTCCAAGTTCAACATTCTTTTTATGATTATTATTATAATTGCAATCATTATAGACATAAGGCAATAGATTGCAGAAGGTTCCTACAATGAAAAATAATTTTGTCAGCAAAGATGCATTTGTGCATTTGGTTGATTTCAATGTCATATGCTACAAACACAACAATTTTGGACATATTGCAAGCTACTATAGAAGTACTTTTGAGAATAATTCTAAATTGGATAGAAAGTAAAATAATTTGTTGATCAAAGAAATAGGTTTGAGAAAGCATGAAAAAGGAAGCAAGAGGAACAAAATCTTGAGAGGTAAATAATTCAATATGCTATATTTCATGTTCAATTCAAGATGTGTGGTGGTTCTAGAGATAAGGCTACAATGTTGCATCAAATGTGGAAGAATGTGAAATTATGATAGGAAGTTTCATTGAACCTATTGTGGACTATTGTACCATAGAAAGTGATGGCATCATTAAGACCAAGGAAATAAATTGCCTAATGGGAAAGAGGTATGAAAATTAGCCTTGGAATAAAAAGGAATAATATGACAATACTTTTGAGTTCTTTAAGAAGAGGATGTGAGAGAGAGAGAGAGAGAGAGAGAGAGAGAGAGAGAGAGAGAGAGAGAGAGAGAGAGAGAGAGAGAGAGAGAGAGAGCATCCCCGGTTCACAACAATCTTGCATCAACCAAAAACATTTTGTTTTTTGTTTTTTGTTTGCAGTTTTCCTTTCTGTGTGTCCTGGTTTTGGCTCATTGGATCCTGTGGAGTTGGATTCTACTTGAAGACTTGATTATATTTATTGCTTTCAAACCACATCTCATTTGGATCACTTTCCGGCAAGATATCGCTACCGGTTTCCATGACAGTTTCTTATTACCGATTGTTCCTTTGTTATCGGTTGCCCAAGACCTATTTTGGTGATCTACCGGAACCCATTCCGAAGCTTGTGTAGCCTTTTCCATTGATCTCAATGTTTCTTGGCATGTGGTCGACCTTCTATGTTTCATCCTTTGGATTTTCTGGAGGAATCTCTTGGCGGAGGCCGACCTTATTCATTTTGCACGTTAGGTCTTGTTTTTCAGGATTTGATCTTTTTTGGGCCGACTGGATCCTTTGGATTGATATATATTTTTGTAATCATACTTTAGAATGTAATCAATCGGAATCAATAGAAGATAAATTAGGATCAATCGAAGATAGACTATGCCTAGAAGATAGATCTTTCGATTCAAGGTCCCGATGTGACCTAATCTACCAGGCTTGTGTGCCGATATGTTGTAACCCGGTTGTTACAGTTGGATATAATCAAATTTCATGCAATAAAACTATCTATTCTGCATTGCCTCCATCATGTTTGTGTGTTTCTATTGTGTTTACTCTTATTGACTAGTTTGGACTGATCTCCTTGACGTCCCTCCTCATCGGTGACTGCTTCAAGTGGTATCAGAGCGAAGTTTCATTCCAGAGGTTACGTGTCCTAAATTTTGTTGTAGGGTGGTGGATTGCGGATCTGACCTGTAATTGCAGAGGACTAGCGTGAATCAATGACGCGAAGAGGAACTAGGAACGGTGGAGTGCATGGGAATGCATACCCTGTTGTAATGGAGATGTTGTGAGGAATAGCAGCCCAATTAGAAGCCATGGAGATATCCCAGAGAAGAGGCCAATGTATTGAGGATGTGAGTGAAGGTGAAGGAGAAGAAGCCCCGATAGAACAAGTGAACCTACCAGCAGTTGATCTAGATGAAGAAATATTTTTAAGGGTTTTAAGTAGGGCGAACACCAAACCTTATTTTACCCCACCAGAATATGATGGGAAGTTAGATTTAGATGAATTGAATGATTGGATCTCAGAGTTGGAGAAGTATTTTAATTTTGAAAACACTGCGGAAGAGAGGATGGTGAAATATGCCTGTACCCGGTTGAAAGGTCATGCATCTCTTTGGTGGGAGCATTTGCAAGTTGATAGACAAAGAAGAGGTAAAGAAAAGATTAAGACATGGGATAGGATGATTGCTAAGTTAAAATCAAAGTTTGTTCAGGCGAATTATCAAGTGGATTTGTTCTGGAAATTACAAAACTTGAAACAAAAGGAATCTAGTGTGAAGGAGTACACCGAAGCATTTTACAAGTTGAAAATCAGATCCGGACATGTTGATGATGAAGTTGAACAAATTGCAAGATATTTGAATGGATTGAAGATGTCTATACAAGATGAACTCAATATGATCAAATTGGAGAGTGTTGAAGACACTTACCAGTATGCAATAAAGGCTGAAGAGAAATTGAACAAAAGACATGAGTAGAGACAGAGAGGTAGAGGTGGAAGGTTTACCGAAGGAAGATTTCAAGGAGGAAGGGGATATACCGGTGGAAGAGAAACCAATACAGATCAAAACAAGGACAAGGAAGTGAGCAAAGAAGGTAATTCATACCAGAAGGATGATAGAAATTTCTACCGAAGGAGAGAACTAGATGGTTACCAGAATGAGAACTTTGGAAGACAAGACAAGTGGACATATAGAGGAACCTACTTTAAGTGTGGAGGACAAGGACACCGTGCATTTGAATGCAAGAAGAAAAAGGCTACTGGAAGAGAAATAGTGGTGGAAGAAAACCAAATCGGATCAGAAAATAAACCGGAAGATGGAGAATTGTTGATGATGAGGAGAGCTTTGTGTCATACCAAAGGAGATGAAGAACCCTTGCAGAGGAAGAACCTATTCAATAACAGATGTAAGGTATCTGATAAGTGTTGTAAAGTTGTTATTGATAGTGGTAGTTCATATAATCTTGTTTCAAAAGAGATGGTGAATAAGTTGAAATTAGAGAGAATGAAAAACCCTAAGCCTTATTAGATAGCATGGATTCATGATGAACATAAGTTGTTAGTAAGTGAACAGTGTTTAGTAAAATTGAAAATTGGGAACTATCATGATGAATTTTTGTGTGATATTATGCCTATGGATATTTGTCATATTTTGTTGGGAAGACCTTGGTAGTTTGATAGACATGCAATACATGATGGGAGGAAGAATGCATACACTATTATGGCCAATGGGATGAAGCAAACCTTGTTACCTTTGGAGGAACCTTTGAAGAATGAAGTTTGTACGAATACCAGAATTTGTTTAGTAGATAGAAGGAAATTTATGGATGGAATGAGACATGAGAAAGTGTGTTTTGCCTTAATTCTTAAGAAGACTAAGAGATCGGAACCGAAAGGAGAACACTCGATAGAGATAAGAGATTTGCTGACAGAATATGAGGATATCATTTTAAATATCGATTGCCACCTGTTAGAAGTATTAGTCATTGTATGGACTTGGCTCCTGGAGCTAGTTTGCCTAACAAAGCTGCACACCAGTTGACACCGACAGAAAATGAAGAACTGAATAGACAAGTGCAAGAGTTATTGAAGAAAGGTTTGATTAGGGAAAGTCTAAGCCCTTGTGTAGTACCAGTAGTATTAGTACCTAAGAATAATGGGGAATGGAGGATGTGTACCGATTAAAGAGCAATAAACAAGATCACAGTGAAATATTGGTTTCCTTTGCCTAGAATAGATGACATAATGGACTGTTTGAGTGGAGCAAAATACTTTACAAAGATAGATTTGAAGAGTGGATATCATCAGATCAGGATCAGAGAAGGTGATGAGTGGAAGACAATATTTAAGACAAATGAATTACTATATGAATGATTGGTGATGCCTTTTGGATTGACTAATGCATCGAGTACTTTCATGAGGCTAATGAATGAGGTATTGAAGAAATTCTTGGGTAAGTTTGTTACTGTGTATTTGGATGACATTTTAATTTTCATTAGAATAAAAGAAGAGCATTTGTTGCAGTTAAGACAAGTTTTGCAGAGGTTGAGAGAAGAGAAGTTGTTGATTAATATCAAGAAGTTTACTTTCATTAAGGATGAGTTAGTCTATTTGGGTGTTGTGATATCTGAGGATGGTTTGAAGATGGACATTGAGAAAGTGAAAGCTATTGTTGAGTGGCCTACACCGAAAAGAATTGGAGAAGTAAGATCATTTCATGGATTGGCTAGTTTTTACCGGAAGTTTATCAGAAAGTTCAATTTAGTTTGTAACCCTATGAATGAGAGCATGAGAGGAGATAAGAAGGAATTCAAGTGGACCACCAGAGCAAACAAAAGTTTTGAATTTTTGAAGTAGAAAGTGACTGAGAAGCCTGTGTTGGCTTTACCGGATTTCAATAAGGTATTTCAAGTGGAGTGTGATGCAAGTGGAATAACAATAGGAGCAGTTTTGAGTCAAGAAGGGAGAGTAGTAGCATATTTCAGTGAGAAATTGAATGATGCTCGGAAGAGATATTCAGTGTATGGTAAAGAATTTTATACCATAATTCAAGCCTTGAAGAAATGGATACATTACTTGTTGCTTGAGGAGTTTGTGTTTGTAGCGTCCTAAAATTGTGACACTTGCAATTTCGACTGCATTTCGGTCTTCACGATGGTGACGCAACACGCAACCTGAATGGAGACCCTGAAACTTGCTCACGACACCAAAAACTGCATTTTTCAAGCACCCTGGCCTGAACCTCCTTGCACCCTGCTGTCCCGGGAGGTGGGACCAGATCGCCCAGCGCCCAGGTCCCTCAGGACCAGGGCGCCCAGCGCCCTGGTCCCTGGGTCCTATTTTGGGCCCGGTCTCCTAAGGAGATTGCGGGTCTTTTTGTTTGCAATTTGGAAATTACATTTCCTGGTCGGCCTAAGGTCGGGAAAATCAGTCTTTTAACCCTAATTGGCAAGTATATAAACTACATTTTTCTCTCTCATTTGGGATATGAAGAGGATATGTGTACAAGGCGTGGAAATTATACTCAAGCATTCAAGCATTCAAGCATTCCTTCAAGCAATTGATCATCTCAAGTCTCCATTCAAGGCTAAGTGTTGCATTCAAGTCAAGGATTCAACCATTGAAGAGGAGATCACATACTACATGCTACAACATACAACATACAACATACAACATCTAAACCTTCGCACATAAGGATACAAACATCCTTAGAACAAGGTATTAGTACTTGTTTTACAGTCATTTACATTTACAGCTCTTGCTCATTTCTTGGTTAATTCCAAAACCGGGGTTTGACCTAAAGGCAAACCCCCAATCCCTAACCCCCCAATCGTCTTCGCTTTTCTGTGTGTAGGTTGCAGGTACGCGGCTGAAATTGAAGATCTGGAATCCTTGTGCAGAGACGAACAGATCCCCCTTCGTTTCGCGGATTTTTCGAAGGACCGTGGCGCCGGGCGCCATCGTCCTGACAACTTTTGCTCAAATTTGCAGGACAACGCCGTATCAACATTTTACTGCTAATTCCAGGTCCGCAGCTTCATCCTATAACTCGAACTCAGTTTATAAGCGAATCTTTATGACTTTCTATGCATGCTTAGCTTAATTTCCTTAACAACATTCTTTACAAAAGAGGGTAGCCTTGCTTTCCTACCCCTTGAAATTCATTTAGCATCCAATCTTGCATTGCGTGGGATTGGATCTTATGAGTTTCAACCCCTCTTTTGAATGTAAAGTCTCTCCCCTAAGTGAAAACCATCGAATCCTAGCGAACCTCCCTTCTCTCTCTTCGGAGTCGGAAGAGGGGAGAGCAACTAGGGTTCGATCGCGATTTTTCCGCTTTACATTTTGGTGAACCCGACGTGAACATCCTTTCTGATTTTTCATGCTTAGATCTGAAAAAATTGATTACATTTCCATGTTTGATCTTTTGCAAAATTTTAGAGGTGATTGCATAAAAACCCTAAATTTTCTTTTTGGTAATTGAACTTGCGAAATGTCTAAATGTTAATGCCTGTTTCAGATCTGCCTTTCTATTACAAATTTTCAATTCATATTTGTGCTTTAATTCTGAAAATTAAGTGGTTCAATGTCAAAACCCTAATTTTTGAAACCCTCTTAATTCAACCTTTGTCCGATAATTTGACCAATCAAAACATCTCCAAATCAGCTGTAACTTTGGATTCTGCAATAAAATCACAATATCCTTCATCCCTGAAAATTTGGAAAAAAGTTGCGAGGACCGTGTTGCACTCCGAGCGCCATCGTCCCTGACATTTTTTCCAAAATTTCGGGAGCGAGATCTTGCTGTATTTTCCTACTAAAATCCAGAATTTTGGCTGATTTTGTCAATTATAACACTTTCAAAATTACAGTCAAAGTTGGTCTTGTGTTTGCTTGGTTTAGGGCTTCTAATCATTCAAAAATCATTGAAATTAAAATTGTGTCAAAATTGTGTTCTTACTGTCCTAAATCTGAAAAGTGTGTTATCATTCATTAAAAATTTCAGTGCTTTATTCAAATTCTTGCATTTTGTGACTTTTGAAATTAAGTGCTTAATTACAACAACTTTGATTTCCGCTTTCAAAATTGAATTTTGTGTGAAATTGAGTCAATTTTCAAATTTCAAAATTTGCATTGCTCTTGACATTCCCTCTAAAATCATAAAATTCAAAATTTCAGTTTCCCTCTCTTTTTCAAAATTCAAATTTTTGCATTTTTCGACAATCTTGATAGGGTTCAATTTTGAGATTACAACTTTAATTTGGCCTATCTACAGATCGTAAAATCACTCAATTTTTTCAGATTAGCTCTAAAATCATCATACCTTTCATCCCTGCAAATTTCGAAAAAAGTTGCAGGGACCGTGTTGCACTCCGGGCGCCACGGTCCCGGACATTTTTTTCGAAATTTCGGGAGACTGTTGTGATTGCATTTAACAGCTTAAATCCAGAAGATTGGCTGATTTTACTGAAAATTGCTACCTCTAAATTCAAAATCTTCTCTCTCTTTCTAGTGCATGAGTTTTACAACAATAAGCCCTACTTACACTATTCCCGTTAGACAAAGCCTTAGAATTAAGTCCTTCCAAGGTTTAATTACTGAGGAGATGGAACCTAATTTGAATAGCCTTTTTAACGAGGACATGGGTAATTCCTCTAATCCTCCTAATGATGAAGAAGCTCTCCATGAGGTTTTTGTAGAACAACTTTCAAAATTGGATAACCAATTTGACGATTTTCGACAATGGATGTCTCAAGAATACCCTGATAGTCAAGCTCTTCCTTTAATTGAGGGTCTAAAACGTATGCTTCAAAGTGATAAGAATGGAATTGATATTTTGCGTGGTATTGCACACATTGTGGATTCGAATGTGATGCCTATGAAGAGTTGTGCTGAAAATTTAGGTTATACACAACCTCCTACACAAGACAATCATTCTATTCCTTTGACAACTCCTATTGCTAGTATACCTACCTTTACATCAAACATCATGGCTACCTCTATACAAGACATTCCTCCTGTGATCACCAGTCATGGGGGCAACCCTTCTTCTTCAATTAACCCTCTTCCTTCATTCAATCCGACTTCTTCATTCATTCCTTCAATGAGTGTCCCTATTATATCTCCACAAATGAACATGACGCAAGGGGGCAATTCATTTAACCATTCCATCCCTCCCTGTAGTGTTCCTCTTGTCCAATCATCTCCTATGACTAATTATCATAGGGTCCCACCACCTTACTCTTTACCTTCTTTCAATAACATAACACCTCCATCTCAATCTAACACATCCAATATGAATTCTTCGACTGAAGAGACCATTAACAATCTAGCACAAACTGTCTCTTCTTTACAGCAACAAATTGCCTCTATGAATCAATCTAAGATCAGTATGCCCACATTTGACGTTGCGAGCCCACTTTCTCTTGACATTGTTCGAGCTATCCCTCCTAAACATGTTGAAATCCCGCATTTGGAACTTTATAATGGTAAAGGAGATCCTCTAACACATGTTAAGACTTTTCAAACAATATGTACCGATTTTGCTTATGACCAAAGGTTGCTTGCAAAACTATTCACGAGAACATTAAGAGACAAAGCCCTACAATGGTATTGCTCGTTGCCTTCCTATTCTATTACTTCTTTCGAACAACTTGCAAATGCTTTCATTCAACAATTTCAAAACAATATAAGTCCTAAAGTTACTTTGATTGATTTAATGCATTGTAAACAAGGTGTTAAAGAAAAAGTGACCGATTTCATTGGTAGATATAAGCATTTGTATGCTCAAATTTCTTTTCCAGTGCCTGACAATGATATTCAAAGAATCTTTATTTCTAATTTACAAAAAGATATTCGAGACAAACTTCTGTTTTCTGAGTTTACTTCTTTCCAACAGTTGTGCGCCACTCTTCACAATTATCAGCTGACTGTGAGTCAAATGGAACAATCACATCCTATGGCTCCGAGTGATAAGGGTGATAGCAGTCAACAACCATTTGGGAAGTTTAAACCGAACAGAGATTCCATCAAATTCAATGAAAACATCATCAACAACAATGTGAATGCAGCATCAGGTGTGCCTCCTATTTCTAAATTTTTCAAGAAAGAAAGAAAGTATACTCCTTTGAATGAATCATTGCATAGTATTATGAATAAGTTATTGGAACAAAATGTGCTTACTCTTCCTCCTATAAGACAAATTGATCCTGCAAAGATTACTTCACCTTATTTTGATAACAAAGCTTTTTGTCAATTTCATCGTCAGCCTGGGCATGATACTGAAAAATGTTTTTCTTTAAAGGGTAAAATTCAAGATTTGATTGATAATAATACTATCTCTGTTTCTGGAGTGAATGATAAAGGCAACACATCTGTAGCTCCTCCTAATCAAAATCTTCAGATTTTCACTGATCCATTGCCTTCTCATACCTCTAATGCGATTGAGACTAATGATTCCTCTCTCTCATCTGATGGGCTTGTGTCTATGACTCCGAATGTGATTAACTTTGTAGAGCAGCAAGAAATCCCTGAAGAACCTTCCATCACATTTGATTCCAATGAAACCATTAGGGCACCTGATGGTCCTTTATACATAGTTGCAAAAGTCAAGAATACACCTTGCCGTGGAGTGCTTATTGATCCTTCGTGCATGGTTAATGTTATTACTGAAGAATTTCTTTTTACTTTGCAATTAAATCAAGTGATCTATGACAAAACAGATGTGATTGTGAAACTATTTGATGCATTTTCTTCTCCTGCAATTGGTTCTATTACATTGCCTATTGAAGTCCATAACAAATCCCTTGATGTGAACTTTGCTATTATTCCATCTTCCGAACAATTTTGTGTGAAGCTTGGCTATCCTTGGCTATCTTCCATGAAAGCTATTGCTTCTCCTATTCATAAGTGTTTGAAATTTCCCCATAATGGTGAAGTTGTTACTGTCAATCATAGTCTCTTTAAACCAGCTGAAAGAACTTCTAGTGTTCCTATAGACTACTTTTGGCCTAAACAATTCCAATCTCTTCCTCCACGAAGTGATCATCTTTTCAAATCTTATCAAAAGTGGAAAACAGATATGATCTTATCTCTAAGTGAACCTAGAACACCTAAACTTGACATTCCTATCATTCTTGAGAAGGAAGTTCTTCCTTTGAAAGATAAAACTAATGTCTTTCCTCAAGAAGAATCTCAACCCATCCCTATGGATGTGACTATGTCTATGCCTAGTAAACTTCCTAAGAGTAGACCTATACCTCTTCATCATGATGGACTTGGTCTTCTCCCTAAACCAAAAATTCCTCCTTTATATGGAGCAGTTCCTCCTCCTTCTTTTTATAGAGAGAAGAGACCTTCTTCTTCTCCTATTATCCAGCCTAAGAGACCACAACCTAAACACCCAAGTGCTAAGGATGAGAACATTCCTCCTCCTCAGTCTTCGCAACTTCCTACTAAGACTAGACGAAATCGTTCTGCACGTGAACGCCGACGAAAGCGTCGTCTTAGAGCTCAGGCAGCTGCTTCTCAAACTTTGCAATCTCCAAAAACACCTTCAACAAGCATTATTCCATTTTCTCCTCAGCCGGACATTGAGCCTAAATCTCCTAAACATAAGATGCATGATGGTCTTGATCCTGTGCGAGTTAAAGATCCTATTTTTATAAATCTTGATGATGATATAGACGAAAATGTTACTCCTCTTGCTTCTGATAGTGAATATGAACTTGTTGATGTTGATAACCATTTATCTAATGAATTTTCTAAAGCACTTATCCTAGCTCCTAGACAAGAACAATGTGGCTCGGAACATGAACATAGCCCTTGTTTGGATCTTGTGATAGCTCCATCTGCTGTGTTGGATGTTCCTCCTCTAGCGTGTTCCCTGCCTTCCCGAAACATTGATCAGCAAGATCGGGGGGTAGATGACGTGCTAGACTAGTTACATTAGCATAGTAGACTCTCTCCCCCTCTCTTTTGTTACTTCTTCTATATGTTATTCTCATTCTTCTATTTGTTGTCCTTGGTGTTGTCTACTTGAGGACGATGCAAAGCATTGAGATCTCTCGGTCTCTCTCATGTTGACTCAAAAGACACATGTGTTCCCTTCTTCTAGGTGACCTTCCTTGATTGGGGAATGAAGAACAATTATGCATACATACATATGATATATATACATGAATTATCATACAGCATACTGACCCCAAGGAAAGCGAAGTCACCTCGTGCTTTGTGTTTTGTGTCTATTATCCTTGGGTTTATCTCACACTTGGGGGCTAAATCCTTGCGATAACGTGCTCCTTTCTCATTTCTTATATGTATCACTACGTTAAAACAATCACCCCCGGTGAGGCGTGTGCGATCGCTTTAACGTAGGGGGGCATACATCCCGTTCATATCTTTTCAAGATACTTGAAAATTTCTTGGTAAATTTAGCTTTGCCTTGAAAAATTTTGATATCTTTCTTGCATGACTCATAGTGAGGGAGCCTTACTACTGACAATCATGGTTCTTCCTCGTGATCTTCCCTTTTACTTTGTCAATCGAAGTCGTAAGATCCTTAGTCCACTGGGGGCTTGGTGTGTCTTGCCTCCTTGACATGGTGAAAGTCTTTCAATGTTGTTTCCTTGTACTTTACCGAAAGTATGAGCGTACGCTTATACTCCCGCTAAAGTGGGGGCTAAATGTAGCGTCCTAAAATTGTGACACTTGCAATTTCGACTGCATTTCAGTCTTCACGATGGCGACGCAACACGCAACCTGAATGGAGACCCTGAAACTTGCTCACGACACCAAAAACTGCATTTTTCAAGCACCCTGGCCTGAACCTCCTTGCACCCTGCTGTCCCGGGAGGTGGGACCAGAGCGCCCAGTGCCCTGGTCCCTCAGGACCAGGGCGCCCAGCGCCCTGGTCCCTGGGTCCTATTTTGGGCCCGGTCTCCTAAGGAGATTGCGGGTCTTTTTGTTTGCAATTTGGAAATTACATTTCCTGGTCGGCCTAAGGTAGGGAAAATCAGTCTTTTAACCCTAATTGGCAAGTATATAAACTACATTTTTCTCTCTCATTTGGGATATGAAGAGGATATGTGTACAAGGCGTGGAAATTATACTCAAGCATTCAAGCATTCAAGCATTCCTTCAAGCAATTGATCATCTCAAGTCTCCATTCAAGGCTAAGTGTTGCATTCAAGTCAAGGATTCAACCATTGAAGAGGAGATCACATACTACATGCTACAACATACAACATACAACATACAACATCTAAACCTTCGCACATAAGGATACAAACATCCTTAGAACAAGGTATTAGTACTTGTTTTACAGTCATTTACATTTACAGCTCTTGCTCATTTCTTGGTTAATTCCAAAACCGGGGTTTGACCTAAAGGCAAACCCCCAATCCCTAACCCCCCAATCGTCTTCGCTTTTCTGTGTGTAGGTTGCAGGTACGCGGCTGAAATTGAAGATCTGGAATCCTTGTGCAGAGACGAACAGATCCCCCTTCGTTTCGCGGATTTTTCGGAGGACCGTGGCGCCGGGCGCCATCGTCCCGACAACTTTTGCTCAAATTTGCAGGACAGCGCCGTATCAACATTTTACTGCTAATTCCAGGTCCGCAGCTTCATCCTATAACCCGAACTCAGTTTATAAGCGAATCTTTATGACTTTCTATGCATGCTTAGCTTAATTTCCTTAACAACATTCTTTACAAAAGAGGGTAGCCTTGCTTTCCTACCCCTTGAAATTCATTTAGCATCCAATCTTGCATTGCGTGGGATTGGATCTTATGAGTTTCAACCCCTCTTTTGAATGTAAAGTCTCTCCCCTAAGTGAAAACCATCGAATCCTAGCGAACCTCCCTTCTCTCTCTTCGGAGTCGGAAGAGGGGAGAGCAACTAGGGTTCGATCGCGATTTTTCCGCTTTACAGTGTTGTATACAGATCATCAAGGTTTGTAGTATTTGAACAATCAGAGTAAGCTGAATCAGAGACATATGAGATGGGTAGAATTCTTGCAGAGTTACACCTTTGTGTTGAAGCATAGAAGTGGGAAATCTAACAAAGTTGTTGATGCATTGAGTAGGAGAAGGAATTTGCTGACAGAGATGAAAGTGATAGTATTAGGTTTTGAAGATTTGAAGACCTTGTATGATGAAGACCCAAATTTTGTAGAACCTTGGAAAGCATGTAGAGAATCAGTTATGGTTGATAGAAGCAAATGGTTGGATTTTTTCATTCAGGATGGGATGTTATTCAAGGGAGTTCATTTATGCATGCCTAAGAGTTCCATGAGAGAGAACCTAATCAAAGAGAAGCATAGTAGAGGTTTAGCTGGACATTTTGGCATTGATAACACAGTTGCATTGGTGAGTGAGCAGTACTTTTGGCCCTAGATTCATAAGGATGTTAAGAGATATGCGCAGAGTTATAGAGTTTCTCAAGTTGCAAAAGGTAGTAGTCAGAATGTGGGATTGTATAAACCTTTGACAATACCGACAAGACCTTGGGAGGATATAAGCATGGATTTTGTACTTGACTTGCCTAACACACCGAGAGGGAATGATTATATATTTTTGGTAGTGGATAGACTTTCAAAGATGGCTCATTTCATACCTTGTAAGAAGCCATCAGATGCATTGCATGTAGCAAACCTATTTTTCAAGGAAGTGGTGAGATTGCATGGATTACCTAAGAGCATAGTTTCAGATAGAGATACTAAGTTTGCTGGATATTTTTGGAGAACACTTTGGAAGAAGATGAAGATAGATTTGAAGTTCAGTTCTACTTTTCATCCACAGACTGATGGACAGATAGAAGTAGTTAACCGGAGTTTGGGAAACTTGTTGAGATGTTTAGTGGGAGATAAAACCGGAAGTTGGGATTTAATCCTTGCACAAGCAGAGTTTGCTTATAACAATTCAGTGAATGAAAGTACCAGAAAAACATCTTTTGAGATTATTACCAGAGTACATCCTATAGGAATAGAAGAATTGAGAGACATTAGCAGTGAAGATTGGAAGAGTTCAAAAGCAAAAGATTTTACAAATCACATGGCAACATTTCATATTCAGGTTAAACAATATTTGGAGGACATGAATAGAAAATATAAGGAGAAGGCAGATGAGAAGAGGAGACATAAGGAATTTGAAGTTGATGATGAAGTGATGGTATATTTGAGAAAAGAGAGATTCCCAGTTGGAACTTATAATAAGTTGCAAATGAAGAAGTTTGGACCTTGTAAGATTTTGAGGAAGTTTAGTTTTGGAAATGCATATGAAGTAGGGCTACCAGATAGTCTAAGTATTTCACCTATATTTAAAATTACAGATCTTCATGAGTACCATGAACCAAAATTTAGTGAGGACAGTGTTGTAGACCTTGAGAAACAATTGCATCGGAAGGAACTAGATCAGATTAAAGAGATTTTGGACAGTAGGATTGGGCATTGTACCCGGAACAATTAGTATAAATAATATCTTGTGAAGTGGAAGAGCAGACCAGTTGAAGATTCATCTTGGATTTCTTAGGCAGAGGTAGACCACCTTGGTTTTCCTCTGACCCCAGCAAAGTGAGAGGCTCACTTTTTCATTAACCCCAGATGTCTAATGCAAGAGAATCCTTGGTTCACAACAATCTTGCATCAACCAAAAACATTTTCTTATCTATTTTTTTGTTTGTTTGCAGTTTCAGTTTTCCTTTTTGTGTGTCCCGATTTTGGGTCACCAAATCTCGTGGAGTTGGATTCTACTTGAAGAATTGATCATCTTTCTTTCTTTCAAACCGCATCTCACTTGGATCACTTTTTGAAAAGATATCGCTACCGGTTTCCATGACAATTTCTTGTTACTGGTTGTTCGTTTGTTACTAGTTGCTTGAGACCTATTCTGGTGATCTATCGAAACCCATTCCGAAGCTTGCAGAGCCTTAGACATTGATCTCGATGTTTCTTGGCGTGTGGACGACCTTCTACATTTCATCCTTTGGATTTTCCAGAGGAATCTCTTGGCGGAGGCCGACCTTATTCATTTTGCACATTAGGTCTTGTTCTTCGGGTTTTGATCCTTTTTGGGCCGACCGGATTCTTTGGATCGATATATATATATATATATATATATATATATATATATCATTCTTTAGAATGTAATCAGTCAGAATTAATAGATGATCAATTAAGATCAATCAAAGATACACTGTGCCTAGAAGATAGATCTTTCGATTCAAGGCCCCAGTGTGAGCTATTCTACCAGGCTTGTGTGTCGGTATGTTGTAACCCAACTGTTACCATTGGATATAATCAAATTTCATGCAATAAAACTATCTATTTTGCATTGTCTCCATCATGTCTGTGTGTTTTTGTTGTGTTTACTCTTGCTAACTGGTTTGGACTAATCTCCTTGAGGTCCCTCCTCATCGATGACTACTTCAGAGAGAGAGAGAGAGGTCTCCTATTTGATTTTCTTAGAAGTGCACAGGTTTAGGGGGAGTATTGACTCCCTTTTGTAAGAAGGATCAATAGTCCTGTGATGAAGAGAAGCATGTTTTGGTGCATATATTATCTCATGCAAGGGGAGAAAAAGTCCAAAGGGAAGATTCTAGTTTCCCTTTGCTATTTATGTCTAAAGGGGAGAGAGAAAGACAAAATTATTGATGAAAAAACTTGTTCAAGGAGTATTATTTTTTAGGGGGGAATTTTTTTTGTTGGTTTGCCATCAATGGAAAAGGGGGAGATTTGTTGGAAAAAGGTTGTCATTGGTGTAAAAGGTGCTTGTCAGTTATATCATTGATGTTAAGGTATTTGAAAGAGTATAATTTTGTCTTGTTACTTGTATGTGGCTATGTAATTGAATTCCACAAGGATTTATGAAGACTATGATATGTCATGTTGATGACACCTATTGCATTATGTTTATTGTATCATCTTGTATCTATCATTGGTGTTTGAGGTGATTTGAAAAAGGTTTCTAAAATGTCCTGAGGTTTGTTTGTGTGACAGTGTGTTTACACTAGCAGTTTATTATGCTCCACATTTTATCCATCTTAAGAGTTATGACATGTAGTTTGAAAGAAGAGTATGTCTACACATGTTTAATCATATTCCATAGTTTTCAGAGTTGATGTCTAACATAAAGATAGGAGACGAGTATTCAACCTTGAAGGTTCACAATTCATCTTTTGTATTCTTGATTGAGGAGATTGGTGTCTCCAATGGGTTGGTGACCTTAAACTATTGTAAGTTTCATATTTATTTGTGTGGATATTCTCATTGTGGTTTTTTCCTTTTCGCTTTAACATATATCTAGTTTTCTCTCTTGTACATGTGTGTTTATGTTTATCATTTTCTTAATGGTTTTAATGATAAATTAAGATCCCAAATTGTCAATAATGTCAAGTTGGATTTGAAGTTGAGAATTTGAATATATCGATTCACACCCCCCCCCCTTTTAGTATATTGTGTGCCCTTCACTTACAACAACAAATATATGCAAAACTCACTCATAAAGCAAGTTGATCCTTTTATAAAAATCCTATGTTTAATGGTCTCTTCTTCTTTGTGTGGTTTTAGGATAGAGATATTAAAACTAATATTGTGCAAATCAACTAGTCTTTACCACAACAAAAACCTTTGTGCCAAAAAATAAATCTAGCAATTGCAATTTCAAATTTGTATCAACAAGCACAACATAACAAGCATACACCCATATGCAAGGCTCACCATGCATCAAATCAAACATATATTGATGTGTGGAGAGAGAAAGGGTGAATTCACAACAAGAAAAGATCAACGACTTTAAATTGCCAGAAAGTTGTGCTCAAAATATTGAATTGACAATAATATCTTCAAGAAATTTGGGTTGCTATTGATGTCACTTCTCACAAAAGGCCAAATTTGACAATTCAATGATAGTACTATGTGTAGAAATCACAATTCGAGAAGGAACGTATGTTCGTGACTCTAATACCATGTTGTAATTAGCCAAGATCATAAAGCATAGATTAATAACCTTCCATAAGTGAAACAACAAGCACAACGGTATGTCTATCAATATAAAATAAAAAGTATACAATAAAATTATCAACCTTGCATATATATACAAAGAAGATGAGGTGAGAAGGTAGGAGAGAAACTTTGACTACCCCTCCAAAGGTTCAACACTTGTGAGCTCACTGAATGCCATGCCCAAACTTTTGGGCACGAACGGAATAATTTTTTTTTTTTTTTTAATACCTAACTTAATACGACTAACTTAATTAAAATAATGCAATTCAAGTTTGGTCTTAACTATATTTTGTGTGAATCAGATAATTAATTTAATTTGGTGATAAAGTTAACTAAGTCGTCAGCGAGCTAATATTTCTCCAAAAGAGTTATCCCTAATCTTTCATTAATAAATAATTAAAATCTCAAACCTAACCATTAATCTCAAATTTAAATGATCAATAATTATCTTATAGTTCTTGAATTACAGTGGGTCTAAAAATTAATTTACTCTAACTCTTTGATTTACATAACCCCTTAAGTAAATTATTCATTACTAAAAAGGTGCCTAATAAATTTCAAAGTAAAGGGGGGGCCAACTTGACACACATGGGTCCTTTATTTTAAACCTCCTAGGTTAATCCTACCAAGAGTTCAGGAATAAACCTTCCTATTAAAATTCTTCTACATTTGTCAAATAATAAAAAAAATGCAAAACTTAGTTTTACAACTAACAAATTTAATTTCAAATAAATATAAAACTTAATCTATATATATATATATATATATATATATATATATATATATATATATATATATATATATATATATTTTATATATACGATTATGAATATATTCTAAAGAGAAGGTGGGGCTTTTATTTTAGTGTATTAATTTACCCCTTTGTAAACATGCCCACACACATACCTATTTAAAAAAAAACCTAAATGTGTTTGCCCTAACCCGAAAATAGGGTTAGGGCATGTGTGTAAAGCAAACAACATTCACACTTTCTTTTATTTTTGTGTGTGTGTGTTGTATGTGTATGCTCCATTTTTTTTTTGTGTGTGTGTGCAGGTGCAGGCGCGGCGGCCTGAGCTTCATTACCTGGCGGCACGCACAGGGCCGAACCGGGAGTTTATTATTATTTTTTGTTGGCGTGGCGGAGGGAGGAAGGAAGGCAGAGCAGAGTATGCAGGGAGAGGCGGTGCGGGGGTGCTGGCAGTGCGGGTACCGCGGGTTGCGGACAACGCCGCCCGCAGTTTGCGGCTCTCGCAGGCTGCGGACTGCGCCGCCCACAGTCTGCGGCTCCCGCAGGCTGCGGACTGAACCGCCCACAACTGCGGGCTCTCGCAGACTGTGGGCGCCGCCGCCCAAGGCTGCGGCCCCCTACATACAGTGCGATAATTTTTTTTAAAAAAACCCCCTTTTTTGGGGGGGGTTAATATAAAATGCGAAATTTCTTTTTAAATTTTTTTTTTTTTATATATATATATTTTGAATGACTTAGCAAATAATCAGTTTTCTCCCTCTTTATTTTGTGTTATTAAATCTGTAATTTACATCACTGTTTTTTTTTTTTTTTAAAAACAGATTTTCAAAATAATGAATTATATATATTGTGTATTACCATTTAGAACTCATTATGGCAAGCTTGGGAGATCATTTTTCTTGTGTATCTTTTAAATGCATGCAAAGAATTTCCTAATACATATTGCAGATTGAATAATGGGGAAAATATATTCTTTTATTTTCTAAATACGGTTGAAGTAACATATGTTGAATATTCTCTTTTTTTGTTTGTTTAAGATCTAACAATCTGCAATTAATATCTACAATGCATAGCAACTTAAAATATAACCCTTCTTCTTGTAATCAAATTAAATCTAAGAACTAAATGCTAATCTTTCCTTTTGATTCAATAAACTACTATCTTAACGATTTGTTTTCTGCGTTAAATGGAAAAATAATAACAGTTTTCTTTTATTTGCAACAACATTACTATAGCTAAATGGACATGAAGAAACAGAAATAAATTTTCATTTGCCAAATAAACATAAATGCAACAACATTTTTTTTTGAAGATTTAAATACAAACTAATTCATTTCCTCTTCCTTTTGCAAAACTAACCAAGTAGGAAAAATATGTATTTCTTTAGCAAATGTATATACAAAGTATATATGGATACAAATGGTTTTGAAAATAAAACAACAATATTTTTCCTTTCCATGGTAATAGGAATACATTTCTTTTCTTTTGGAAGATGAATACAACAATGGCTCTCTTTTTTTTTTTTTTAACAACTTCAATATAAAATACGTTTGTCATTTAACTTTTTCTGCAACATAAAACAACTACAACATTCTTTAGCCTTTCTTTTCCCATCCCAAGCAACCTGCAATAAAAACACAACTTGACCATGGAGAGCTCACCTCCCAGCCTAGGCTTACTAGAAGCCACCCCCGAGCTTGGAGAACCAAGCACTAGACGGGTTACAAACAAGCAACAACACAACAACAAAGACAAAACACTTCAACATGCATTTTCCCATCCCAAGCTACACTTTCACCACATTTGTGATGATCCTTCCACGGGTGGAAGTGGACCAAGTACCATTGGGGAGATTGCAAGCCAAAAATTTCAACTCAAGCCACCTCATGGCAATACAAAATACAACAAAAGATACCTCCACATACCTTATGCCCCCCAAAGGCTCAAAGGCCATATTTTCTCCCCTTATGACCCCCAAATGCATACACAAGGCTATGCAGCAAGGGTCACAAAGGACACCCTTGAGATCACTCTCCATAAGGAGAGCCTCTCACCCAAGGCTGTCATACTCCTTCCACCCCAAGACCATCCTACTCCCCCAAGAGTAGGAGGTCTTGGACACTCCCAAAACAAGAACACATAAACAAAAACATAGAAATGAAAGCTTGCACTTTTTTTTTTTTCAACAACAATTTACATAACACATCTCTTTCAACAAGCATTTTTTTCCTTCAACAAAACAACAAAAACAACATAAATAAGAGGAAATAAAACCAACCTTATTCTGCCAATAGGTATGTTAGATTTAGTCGGGGATGAGCTGCCCAATTCCACACAAACTTTTCTCCAATCTTTCCCAAAAATTCTATTCTACTACTAATTTTCAAAACAAAAGCATAATCTCCAAAAATGGAGAGTGGGTGATTACTCACTAAGTCTCCCATTCTTGCCTAAGAAGGCCTCTCACACACTTCCCAACCCCTTGGGTGAGATGAGAGTTCCCATTGGTTGCTCTTCCCAAACTCTTACACATTACTAAAACTGGAAAGGGAAAAGGTGAGAGAAGATGGGGAAGAGAGTTTTACATCAAAAGGGAAGGTTGTCTATCCTAGGAAGAACTTTCTAAGTTGAATTTTCGCTCACCTTGAAAAAACCACTTTTTGAGGTGACTAAACAGTCACATGGGAGTAGTCACATGTTTCAAAATACCCCTAACCCATAGGTATACCCTTTGGACCTTTGGAAAAGCCCTAAAACTGACCCTAGGAGTCCATTTAACCCCTTAGAAACCCAACTGAAGTTTACCTACGGGTCAAACCTGAGTTGACCACTCCCAAGACTCCCTACCCAAGGAAAATTTGGGACCACACTCATGTTTTTGAATGGCTTTGGTAGAAACAAAACTCCCTCCAAGAGACAAGTCAAAATCAATGACACTAATCAGCACGTGTCAAGTGACACAATAAAATACAATATAAAAATCACACATGGAATTTGTCTCTTGTAGGATTACACATATACATAAAAATCAATTTTAACACTCAAGCATCATACACTTCACAAATAAAATACATTACAAACGGGGTGTTGTCTCTCCAAATAGACAACTCCCGGCTTAACAAACATACATTGGTCTAGGTTTGGTTCTCCATATAAATTCCATGGTCACATGGATAGTTTTCCTGCTCATCTCAATTAACACATTAGTAATTCCAAATAATCACAATTATACATAATTAAATACATGGATTTCATTGCACATCAAACACTCATACATTGGCAACAATAATTCAATATCTCATTCAATTAAATTCGATTTCACATAAGCAATTAACATAATTCTCAAAATTGAACCATTCATAAAATAAGCATCATTTTTCTATCATCAAAATGAAGTCCTGAAATTCCAATAATGACATTCACCATTTCAAAATAATTCTATTCTAGCAACATATAAAGTTTCATAATCATCAAGCATAAAATAGAGCATCATCATATGTCAATGTGATCCAAATCATGGAATCATATAGTTTCTAAATCCATAAAGCATAAAATAAAGCATCCAAAATAGTCTCAATATGCAAATAACTGAAAATGTCAAACTGAGTCGGGGTAGGGCCTCACACTGAACAAGTGTGTAAGTGACAAGCATGCATGCAATAGGTGTCTCAAGTGATGAGTACACATGGCTCGCCATATGAAGTGAGACAAAATTTTGAAATAGCCTAAGTAAACTTAAGCTAAGTGTGAACGAGTCAATCCCAAAATAGTGATTAGTTAACTAGGTGTATAATAACTCTATTTACACTAATACTTTCACATGCCTTTGGATTGCATTGAATGCAATCCTCTTACTTTAAAAATAGTGTGATTCTTCTAAAAAATTGTTTGCTTTCTATATTAAGTAATAAGATGTATTCACCCTTTCTTACCTTCGTAGGTTAGGTAGAGATCCTAGCATAGAATTATTGAATTTTTATTTTAGTTGGGATTTAAATTTGTAATAAATTGTTTTTGTTGAACATAAATTTCTTAAACATTATCAAAATATCTTGAAAAGGTTATGTGATTAGAAAAGTATGGTGGATATATATATATATATATATATATATATATATATATATATATATATATATATATATATATATATATATATATATATATATATATATATATATATATATATATATATATATATATATATATATATATATATATATATATATATATATATATATATATATATATACCATAAGAGTTAATGAAAAACGTTATGCGATTAGACAAGTATAGTATTGGATAAATATATATCTTGAAAAGGTAATGTGATTAGAAAGTTTTTGGAAGGTAGCTTGAAGATCCATCAATGAAAAACCTAGTTATCTTTAGGAGAAAAATATTTCTTTGTGAATTTTGAAATTTCTAAAATATTATTATAATGTGGAATCATGATTCCTTCAATAGAACTAAAAATTGTGTGCATTGGGAATTGTGTTTAATTGAAAAATAAAACCTTTCCTACCCTTGAACTTTTTGAAGAAATGTTGACACCTAGATTGAGAGTACTCATAGGAGGCTTGGAGTGACCAATTACTAAACTATTGGAAAGAGTTTGGATGCAAAAAACTAAAGAAGCCTTGATTAAAATTGAGTAATTAAAATTAGTTAATGAGTATTAAATCTGAACTATAAATTAAACATATTGCATTAATAAATGATAATGAATGTGTGGTGTATGTTGAAAAAACTCCCACATGTATGTTGAAAAAACATGTAGAAGCTCCTACATGTATATAAGCACTAAGCAAGTCCCTTGCACATTTAAGAATCATACACGAGGTGGATACAATTGCAATCTATTGCACTTCCTAGCTTGGTTATAGATGAACCAAGAGGGAAAGTAGTCCAATACCATATTTTCCCTCCTCTTATCCTTGTTTGATTGGGTTGAGTGTACCCAATCGTGTGATGAAAAGATAATGTCTCTAATGTTGTGTGTATGTGATGTTGTCTTTGTTGGATATGGTTGGTCATTGTTGCTGCTAGGATAAGTTGTTGTCATTGATGTCAACATATTCCTGTGATTTGATCCGGTGTACTTGGAAAGATCTTTTGATCCGGTTTTGTAGTTTGGTTTATCTGACCACTATTTTGCAAAGGTTGATATTTCCTCTAGTATATTCCGGTGTGATCAGACATTGTGCTGAGACTTTGGGAGATTGTTTTTGATGGTCTTGTATATCTTCAATTCAGATGATTCATGATTTCGTGTTCCGTAAGTTATCTTTCTCCGTGATAGTTGTTGATTGTGTGTAGGGGAAAAAGTGAGACTAAGCAAACAAGTCCTAATCCCACTCTCATGTACATACTGTGGAATACGAAAGAGCCTAGGGAGGTAATGCACTTTGGTTACTTATTGTGAGGAAGAGAGAACCAAGGATTACCTCTTAGGGTTTCTATTCCTTTGTTGTAAATAAGGAGTAGAAGTGATGCAAAGTGCAGATTTGAATGATCAACCTAGAATGCAAGTATACATAAGCATTCCTAATATGAAAATGCAGAACTGAAACTAAATGATGCGCAACTGAAAAGTACAATTTAGGAAGTGATTTCAAAGGTGCACCTGTGCTAGAAATTTGAGGTAGAGTATCCGGGACATGGGTAACATGTCCCTGTCTTGATTCTACAAACAGGAAGTTGCAACTGGTAGACTGGAATCTGAAGGTTCTAAATTGTTGCTCTACCAAAATCCACTTGAAACTGGGAGGAACAGGGTGCCACGCCCCTATCCTAGTGATTTCTTCTCAAATTTGATCCTTGGGACTGTGTCTATGTGCTCTGTTGGACCTAAAATTTGTAGCGACGATCGGATCCTGTACCTGCACCTGTAACTGAAAATAGGGTTTGGGTGGCTATATGAGGTTTTTCCTTAGTCAAACCCTTGTTTTGGTGTTTTCCACCTTAATAAATAGCCAATTTCTATAGTAGAATAGTGTGTGCAGGAATCTTGTGTGTGTGCAAGACCCTAAAATGATGAATGCAAACAATCTAGAGTAACCTTATGCTTTAAATAGTAAGCCCTAACTACTTGTAATTGACAAAGTAAATGCTCTAAATCAATGATGCTAAGTGATCTAAAGCATAAATGTAAACCTGCAAATTGTTTTAATGAAGCTCATACAAAGACTTTAAAACAACATGAAATCATACCCAACCCCAAGGGAGGAGTACAAGCTAATCTTCAGTCAGTGATCTCTCGTTGCTTTCCTACATCTTCAAAAGCCCCCAATTAATGAAAGAATGCTTGATGAATGCTTGATAGATGTTGTTGAATGTTGTTGAAGACTCCAAAAGACCTTTTCTTTCACTGCATGGAAGGGTCCGTATGATCGTTAGAAAAATTAGCCAAAAAACTTCAGGCCTTCAAATGAAGAAAGAGAGTTCTTGTGTATGAAACCCTAGATATTAATTTCATCTTTAGGCCGAACTAGGATTTGAATTTTCTGCCAATTTCTTGTGGTTAAGCATTATAATATCATAGAATCATGCTCCCGAAATTTCGGGAAAAATGTCAGAGACCGTGCATAAGTTACGCACGGGCCGACCAACTTTTTACCAAATTTTCAGGGCCGTTAGATATGATGATATTAGAGTGAATCCCAAAGTTACAATTGATTTCAAGATGTTTTGACATGCGAAATCGAGCCTTAAAGGTCGAAGTAAGACATAATTAGGGTTTATGATTTAATGATTTATTGGAGGAATAAAATAAAAGGGATACAATTAAAGTAAAAGGGCCCAACTTTATAATGCATTAAGTGATGAAATATGAATTTAGATTTAATTAAATTAATTAATTAAATTCTTAAAGGAAATTAGAAATGCAAGATGCAAAACACACTAAGGTGGGTGCTTAAACCAAGCGTGGAATTGTACCACCCTAGCAAGGGTGTACAATTTATGATGTTACATTTAGCCCCCACTTTAGCGGCCATATGACACTACGTGCATATGCAAGCTAAAGTACAAAAAAGTAAACATTATTTGAAAAATGATATCCATAAGTTGTCGGACGAAGCCCCCAGCGGTATCTGCAGTACACAATTAGGAACTGCACCCTACAAAACCACATGTTAGATCACAAAATCACCAATGCTTACTAAGGAAGGTGATGAGATTCGCAGGTAGCTATATGCCCCCCTTGTTTCATCTTGCTTACTAGTGAGGTAAAATAGGGTATCATGTTTACCACAACGAATTGTGATAAAGACCTTGATGAGAAATGTTCACAATAAGGCTCGTTTGTATATCAAAGTGCTTTATGGAACAAATGTGGAGTAACAGAGTGAATTCATGATCCCGACGCCCCCGACAACGCAAAAATCGCAGCTCCCTAGCTCAAGTTATGATAGATTAAGTGAAAAGAGCTAAATTAGGGTTTCTAACTTAAAATTAGAAAATGTAAAAAAATGCATACCCCATAAGTATGAAAGAGACACCATCATTTGTCACTTTTTGACTTTTTGCACTATTCATTGTAGAGGAGCCCACATGACAACTATCATGCCTCAACGTCAACCTTAGTGACCTACACGGATGGAGATCCTGCGCTAGGCCGTGCTGACCGATAGTTTGCTCAACAAGGTGAGTTGACCTTCTGTTGACTTTGACTTTTAGAATGATGATGTCAGTGTCCCTGATTGTGCAGATGCCCCCTGTCCGAGTACCATGGTCCCCATAGGGTGCCCTGGTCCCAGAGGGGTGCCCTAGTCCCTGCTCGGGATGACTGAGGGTTGCATGGGTTCAGGCAATTGATATTAAGAGTAGATAGAATGATGTTTTTGAGTAGATGGTGATGATTGATGAGCGATTATTGATGATTGGATTGTTTCAATTTGCAGATACTATGATACATGTGAGAGCATACTGCTGGCCACACATTTCACAGCCTTCAGAATTAGATTTTGAGGCTTTCGCCAAAGGACAGAGAGCTACTACACACAGTAGGATTATGGTATGTGGTGATCATGCCCTCCATCAAGTTCCATCTCGCAATGTTGATGGAACTAATGGAGAGATGGGATGTGGATACTTATACCTTTCTCCTATCGGTACCAGATCACTCCCACCAGTAGGAGAAAGGTATAAGTATCCACATCCCATCTCTCCATTAGTTCCATCAACATCGCGAGATGGAACTTGATGGAGGGTATGATCACCACATACCATAATCCTACTGTGTGTAGTAGGGATACTTATACCTTTCTCCTACCGGTGGATACTTATACCAGCTATAGGAGGGAGAAGATATATTGTATTGGGAGACAGATTCCCAGTGAGACGAGAGGTCGCATCATGATCAGTTGGCTTCTACACCCCACGGGAAAGGTACTGTTAGTGAGACTGCTTATGATAGCTATCATAGCATTGGTCGTGTGCCCTAATGGGTGCAGCTCGCATATGCATGGAGGTCTCACTTATGCGGTGAGAGTGATGGAGAGAGATAGGAGGGTATTCTCCTAGGGGCGGAGCACGCTATCCCATCTCTATCATGACCTAGGAGACTACGTGTTTGGACAAGGAATAGTAAAATGACCACGTACCCAGGACCTAATTCACCAATGGTAAATTAAATGTTCATTGCATGCGCCGGCCAAATTTGCCAATATTAATTAAAACATTATAAGCATTCGAGGACCCATTTCACCCTGCTTAAATCAAGATGCATTTTGAAATGCCCACACAATTTGCCAAAAATGCAATCAAGGATTGATATAAATACACTCTTTCTTACAATTTGTTCGTGTCTGATTAGTAAATTTGGGATCTCTCGATTTGTATTCCTCAATTTGAGTTGGAATGTCGAATTACATTGTAGGGCAAAGGGCCAGAGTTACAATCCTGCAACACAGGCCTAGGTATTTCTGATTCCTGATTTAGGGAATTGAGAAGGCATAAAGGTGAGTAATCATTTCTTCATACTTGATAGTATTAGTTTTAACTTTTAATTCATAGTGAGAGGTCAAGACTCAAGATGTCATAGTCAGACATGGGTGAGACTCCTTAGGGTGGTGAAGGGATTGAGATGTCATACAAGGGTGAGACCGAGACTCCTCAGGGTGGTGAAGAGATTGGGATGTCTGACAAGGGTAAGAATCCTCAGGGCGGTGAAACTGAAGGGATTGGGAGGCCATAAAAATGCCCAAAACTTAAACTTAAAGATACTACCATAAAGTCTTTCTTTAGAATTGGCAAAGTTTCTGGTCCATCAACTTCGCAGTTGCAGAAGCCATTCACAGTAGCTCACCACCACCACAAGGTGGGATTGTCATTGAGTTAAATGCATCAAATGAGGATGACAATACTGACACAACATAAGATGTTCTAAGGGATACACACAATGAGATAATTCACTCAGATGCAAATGCTAGTACTGAAGATGATGTTGGTAGGAAGAAAAGAAAAAGGAAAGTAAAACCAAGGCGAGAGTGGGAGATGACAAGGAGTTTTAAGATTGATTGGGTAGCAAAGTACCCATTCATTGAACCAGTCCTAAACAATGATGAACAACCAACATAATGCAGGTGTAAGATTTGTAGCTGGAAAACTAAAAGAGAGAAGAAAATGCAGCTAAAGCTTGACACCATAGAAAAGCATATTGGTAAGGTTTATGAAAAACAGATCATAGACGAAAAGGAAACCCTAGTAGTAAGATGGAAATCAAAGGAAGAATATCTTCATGTTAAGTATGCCATGGAATATGAAGAGCATAACCACAAAATGACATTGATTGGTAATAGTGGATTTGGAAATACAATCAAGGTTGGGCTTGAACATGTAGCGAAAGATGCAAACCTGGCAAAGACTGTTCAGATGAGTGTTATTTTTCATATTCTGTCGAGAGGGCATCCTATGAAAGATTTCCCATAATTTAGTAATTTATTATCTTTTTTTAGTGTTCCTCACTATCCTATATCACATTAGTCAATAAACGCTGGATGGGAAATGGCAAACTGTCTCGTTGAGGTGGAAAAGCAAAATTTACAAGAGAGTGTAAAAGAGTCAAATTTCATTTCATTATATCCATAGATGAAGTTACTGCGGTAGATAACACTGCTTGGGTTTGTATGCATGTGTATACCGTAAAAGAACACGTCCGCCCAACTCATCTACTCTGTGTTCGTAAAATGAGGGGCAATTCAACAACAAAAAATTTATATTTGGAAGTTAAGAAAGCTTTGAATGAAATTAATGGTATGGATGACTTGACAATTGCCAAGAAGTTGGTGTGTGTTGGAGTTGATGGAGCTGCAGTAATGCAAGGTCAAAGGACCAGTCTTTGCGCAAGATTACAAACTAGTATTGCACCATACATGGTTGGCATTCACTACATGTACCATCGAATGAATTTAGCATATAGAATTGTAAGCAATTTCCCTATAGTATCAAAAGTTGAAAATCTAGTCCACGAGCTCCACTCATAGTTTCCTGCCGAAGTCCTAAACGTTTTGCAGAATTTTAGATTTTTGCTGAGGGAGTAACAACATGAAACAAGCTTCTCAGGGATGTTGAGACCAGATGGATCTCCTTGCATGGACCAGCGGAATGATTTCTAACAGAATATCAATCCTTGATTGGACTAATGTATGAGCAACGCCTCACAGTAGACAAAGCTCCTGATCTCTTACATAAGTTAAGTGATATAGAGACTCTGTTAACTTTAGCTAGTCTTCTCCTCATGCTGGATTAAATGAAAAAAGTTGTTAAGAAAGCCCAAGACAGAACTATGTATATCAATGAGTATAGCACTCTACGTAAAATGACATGCTTGAGCCTGGATGGTCAATATTCAAATCTAACATGGCGAATCCCAAATTTTTTTAGGTGGCAGATAATAACAGATTTGAATCATGCTGAATTTTTTTTACATTTCAATACAAAAAATGAGTTATGTGTCTTTGTAAAAGGATTTCAGATACTAATGCACCAATCTAAGTCAGGAAAGTGAGGCAGAGCACTACCAGTTAAAAAGGAATATTTTGACAGGATTGTTAAATCTGTTACTAATAATTTGAAGTCTATTGCATATGAACTTTCAACTGAGATTCGTGAAAGATTCCCTCGAGAAGAAATTCTTGAAGCCATGGGTTGTGTGTATCCTCAATTTTGGCATTCAATTGGAGATAATCCAAATGACGCAAAGGTGTTTCATAAAAAACTAGAGGAATTGATATTGACATTTTCAAAAGATGCATATTGTAATGGACAACCAATAGAAGGAATTTTAAATTCAGATCATCTTAACAAATAATGTAAATACTTTGCATTGTTTATCAAACAACAGTTGGACTTGGAGAATCCATTTGAACCTGGATCAATCACAAGGTTTTGGAAAAGGATAGATCAAAGTGAAGCATTGCATATTCGAATACCAGAATATTTGAAACTTGCTGATTTATGTCAAACAATGATATTGGGGTCGGTGGAAGATGAGAGATTTTTCAGTACATTAGGGCTTTTGAAATCAATGATCAGAAACAAATTTAACAAAAAATTGGAAACTTGCTTGAGGTTGTTTGTAACTCAGTATAATGTTAGAGATTTTCCATATGATAGGGCACTAACAATCTGGAATTCTATGCGTGAAAGACGAGGGTTGTGTAACACTTTAAAAGCTGGTGGTGCTACTACTAGTGCTAGTGCTGAGATAAATGATGGATCGCAGACTCAGATTCAGCATGAAGACGAAGAAATTTTTGAATACCTGACTCAGAATGAAGATGAACCTGTTAGTACTAGTCAGTTTCCGAATCTTGAGTCCATTTGGGATATAGAAGCCTCGGACTGAGTCACTGAAGTGAATTAGCAGTCAGTTTATAGGTATTTATAATTATACTACAGTTCTTGAGTCATATTACAATTTCAATTTGCAATACTATAGTTGTCATTGATGATTTTTGATATTGTATTCCTTGAATTTGTCAATCAGAGCAGATACTTATTTCATATTTTTAATTGTGAATTTGAATTATTAGTAAACAATTAGAATTTATTTTTTGAATTATTAGTAAACAATTGAATCATTAGTAAATTGGTTCCACATTATGTTGAACATGAAATGTAACAATTTGTGTCACAAGATCCATAAAATTATTCATATTGCATAACTGTTAGAACCTTTCTATTGTTCTACATTAAATGCTTAACATGATGTTCATGGTGATTAGGGTTTTGCGTTTGTTTTTTGTCTTAGTTGGCTACTAAACCGAAGTTGTCATGCGTTGAAAATTTGAGTTATCCTCTCTTTATTTGTCCATGTCAACGTCAAGTGTGGTCAAATAGTTGGTCAAACAATGAGACATGTTTAATGTTTCATTTCTAACTCGCAGATAAATTTCATGTTTAACAATTTAAGTGGCGGGTTAGCAAGTTTTGGTCTGGGTTTAAATAGCGAGGTCTCTAGTTTTTTGGGCATGAGCATTTTATGTTAGCGAGCTGGATATTGTTAATGAAATTGCATTGGTCGTGAGGTCTCGAATTGGTTTGATGCCATGCATTATAGCGCGAGAGTTAGCAAGTAAGTCATTAATGGTCTGTGTGCCACTGTTCGCGCCTGTTTATGAAGGTAATTAACATAGAACATCGACTTTTGTTAGTACTCATTGGGTCGCTGCGGTCAAGAGATAAATAGTTTTGAGATTTTATGGTTATCGCTAGCTCGCAGGTCCTTTATCATCAAGTCAGTTTAAGTCGCGAGCTTGCAAGTATGGGAGATTTTAGTTGTCGCTACCTCGCAAGATGTTTTGCACTTGACCATTTTATGTAGTGAGGTTGCGACTGGGTGTGATTTTATGTTATTGCAAGGTTGCGAGGTGTTCGAGGTTAAGTCATTTAATTTGCGATCATGTGATGTGGTTGGTATCGCAGCTTAGTTAGTTTCATCACTTGCTCACAGGTTTTGAAGTTGTTTAGCATTTTATGTTGCGATCTGGCGACAGGTAAGTTTTGGTTTGATTTTGTGGTCATCGCATGCTCGCGGTTTTGTAAGTCTTAAGTAAAAAAGTGTTGTGAGCATGCGATGGTGGTTAAGTGTCTTGTTGTCACAGGATCACAAGGGTTTAAGTCAAGTTAAGTTTCAAGTTGCGAGCTTGCGATGAAATAAGTTGTTTTGTTAGATTTGCAGTGGTCGCTAGCTTGCAGGTAAAGAAAGAATATTACAAATGTTGTTGCGAGGTTGCCACTGAAGGGCTTGATGAAGATCAACGACTATCGCTCACTCGCGAGATTCTTTGAGGATTCGTAAAAGGGGTTGCGAGCTTGCGATTAAGAGGATTTGGTAGCATTGTCGCTAACTCATCAGTTACTTTCCAAATTGTTATAACCGGTTGCGAGTGTGCGATTAAAGATGGGGATTGACACGTGGACTTGTTTGTCGGGTTCTGTAAAAGTTTTGAATGACAATCGCCTATCAAATAGAAAGGAATGAATTCAAATTTTGCTCGAGTAATTCAGCTTTGAATTAATGCCACAGTAGCTAGTTCATGCAAGTGTGGTAATTAATGAGACTTGAGAGAAGTGACAACGCCCAAATACCATAAATTGCATGATCGAGCCGAGATTTTGTATAATTGCATTAATGCATTCTATCTTCGAGGTAATCCAGTGAATTGAGCTATGCAACAACATTGGAGAATTCAGAGTGTTGGGTGTGGGAAAATTTTAGAAAATTGGTTAAGTTTTTCTCCTGTAGCTAAAATGAGCAAGGCGATGAGTGGAACTGGAGGTTCCAAGCCCAAGGCCACGACAAGTGGAGGACCTGGAGGTTCCAAGCCCAAGGCCACTAAGGAAAAGAAGGATAAGAAATACAAAGAAGAATTTGTAGATTTGTTGCCAGGGACTTCCATTGCTTTGAATACAAATGATTTGGCATGGAAATATTTATGGAGCCAATGCAAAAACCTGACCATGCTTCATATGACTAGTTTTGCTTTGTTTCATTATTTCTGGAATAATAGGGTTAAGGGTGTCCCGATGTCAAACCCTTGGGATTTAAATATGGCAAAGTTAATTGTGCCAGATGTGTATGTTGATGTGGATTTGATCAAAGAGTTGGCCAAACGCTATTGCCCGGTATCTAGGGTAATCAGAAGAAAGAACCAGTCTGCCCTAGTTTCAATTAACAGAGCTAGCTTTGTTGAAGCTTTCCAGATTACTGGTGCTGCATGTATAGATATAGATTTGGAGTGGATTGCAGAGGATTATGACAAATACAAACATGTTATCAAGAAGCATGCAATGCCCAGATACATGCCTAGGGTGAATAGGAAATCGATTATAATTCCAGATAGTATCGAACCACCATTTGACATCACACCTTTCCACCATTATATGCATTGTACAATCTATGTATTTTGCAGAGTGTTGGGTTTTGATGGAGATTCAACAGTGTCAGCTGAATTACTGATGATGGCTATGGACATTCAACACCCAGATGTTAACAAAGATTACGATTATGTGGGCTATGTGGTTGAACATATTCATAATGCTCTAGTTGAAATTCAGAGTGGTGCACCCAGCCCTACATTCAAGCATTATTCATTGTTGATGCATTTAATCTTGTTCTATAATGTTGAGTTCATGGATAAAGAATTGGAGCTTTTCAAAGAAGAATTGGGTGTCTTAATGCCAATACAAAGATGGACCCAGGTTTGGGACAGTAGTTCTCCCCATTCTTCTTTCTTTTTCTTTGAAAATTGGATTGTTTTGCCAATTATGGAAGTACTAGGAATAAATAGGGAATGATTGTCATTTAATGTTAGGAGAGTTTTGAGACCTTACCAGTATGTTCCAAACTGGTCTATTTCACATAACTGGGGGGAATTTTTCTTTTTTGATAACTTTACTATGATCAGAGTCTATGGGTGTCCTCAGCCTCCCCATATTTTACCAAAATTTGTTCCAATTAGGATTGCTTTTATGGAGTTTATTTGGCAGTTGACCCTAGTTGAAAAAGAATACCTTGACAAACACAGGAAGGGTTCTCTTCTTCCTAGGCTTTGGGTTGTGTCTGATTTTACCATTGGTAGGAGTTCCTTTGATGAAGTAAACAATTTCCTTAAACAGTATAGGTTGGTTAATGCTGTGTCTAGATTCTGTGATCCTGAACAATTTATTAAACGTGCATTGCCAAAAATGACACATTGGGCCACAATAAAGGACCATGAACCATTGGATGATGAAGATGTGGTTAGAAATTTGCTGAGAAAAGAGGAAGTACAAGAAAGGAGAAGAAAATAGAAAAAAATGATGAGAGTTGAAGCAGAATTGAAGGTTGTTGACCCTAGTTTCTCAGGTTTTTGCCTTGATAACCCGTACCTGGAGAGGATTAACAGAATGTTGAGTTTATATGAAACTCTAATGGAACAAATGCCTCAAATTCCAGAAGTGGCTGCTCAGTAGCAAGACCCCCAAGATGGACATTCTTCACATGGCAAGAGGCCACTTAGTGTGTCTACTGATGATGTAGAGAGTGGGGATGAAGTTCAATCTACCCGAGTGCCAACTGAAAAGAAACAAAAAACCAAAGAGGTCGGTACAATTGTGAGGAGAGACCCTACTAGAGCAATTGTTACAGAATAAGGACACTAATTTCATCAAATAAGGACACATCTTAGAGAAGCAGGGCAGAATGAAGAACAGGGAGAAACAAACGAAGCCCTTGCTCAAGGCTTTCATGAGCGTGTGATGTTGTCAAATGAGTTCATGAAAGATGATGACTTTATGAATTCGAATGAATTTAAAATTTTTTTGACAAGGTTGAAACAAAATCAATTAAGACAAAATCTGATCATAGAGGAAGGAAATGTAGAAAAGAAAGAGGAGATCATCAAGGCACTGCAGGATTATGATCCTGATAGGAAGAAAATATCTGTGGAACATGCAAGAAAATTGATTAAGAGTACTGGTATGATTATGATGCCTCACTGGGATATCCAATCTATTTTTATTATTGATTAGATTAGGAAGCAAGAGGACCCAATGTTTAAAACTGAATTTGAAATTGGAGATGTAATAAGAGGGTCAGGATTTAATCCTAAGTCAAAGACACTTGTTGTTTGGTCTTTGGCCCCTTCCACTCAAAAGCCCCATCTTCTAAATATCCAAGTAGAAAAGAAAGTTGACAGAATGATCTGGAATTTGCAGAACACAACTGACACGGAGATTGCCTCATTTTTTACTCAAGTTTCTTTCATGAATTTATCAAAAACAGAGGATTTGTCAAGAAGATACACATAAACATATAGCCAATTGATTGCATTATCTTAAAAATATGAAGAGACACTGATGAAGAAGGACGCTCTGGAGGAGGATTTAGTGGAGTTGAAAGAAAAAATTGCAAATGAGCCCCCTCCAATACAGATTATAGAACGAGTACAAGAAATACCAGCTGATGTGACAGCAAAAATGGAGGAATACACAAAGAAAATTGAAAATCTTGAAAAGGAACAAGATGTCAAGGCTATCTCTATTGTGTCAGGAATTCTGAAACACGAGATTAATGTATTGAAAGGAAAATTGATGGTAGTGCATGATTTGCACATTTATTTGAAAGAGGCAAGTAAAACATCCTCTGAGGTTGTCGCTTTTCTTGGACCTTTGTTCAGTGTTTGGTTAGGAAGAAGTAGATTAATGGATAAGCTAGATACTACAATGATGTATAGTGATGAGTTCCCTCCCAAGATCAGTGACACTAAAGACATGGTGGAGGTAATGAATGCAACTTATGCATTTTTCACAAGGAAGGATGTGCTTATAAATGAAAATTTGCAGACATTTGGGGAAGGTTATATTAAATTGTTGCCTTCAATTTATGGTAGTAATGGAGATTTGAAATCAATTTCTAATTGGACCAGCGAATTTGATTTGATTCTGGAGGAAGAAGAAATAATCAAGCATATAGATGAACATGTTGGTGTTGATTTCCTTAATGGTATGCTTGATTCATTGTTCAAGGTTGAGGTTGAACATGCAAATTTTATTGTTGAGGCTAGGGCAGTTACAAATGCCAGATGGACAGATTCAGTTGCAAAGTTGGAAGAGGTAAAGGCATTCAGTTGGCCAACAAATAAAGAGGTGGATAGGTGGCAAGCCATGCTAAAGCAAAAGAAGAAATGTCAGGTTGCTACCCAAGATTCCTCACAGTAATTCTAAGCTTGTTGAATCCTCATCTTATAAAAGGATTCCAAGATTAATTTGAGAGGGATGGCCACTTTTTCTTTTTGATCGGTAGAGAGGGATGGCCAGTTGGCCACTTTTATTGATGTTCAAAACACTGATATAGTTATAATAGTTCAACTGTTCAAGAATTTGATAAGTGCATAGCTGAATCACATTTTGAATTTACTTTCTAATATCATTATGAATATAATATCAATATCATTTGCAGTTTGAGATCTTCACATAATTGTCTTTGTGTTGAATTTATGTTTTCACTGTGAATTGAATGGTCAAGGGTTTTCCAATTTACGTATGAATCTGGGTTGTGTATGTAATGGCATATTCATTCCTATTTATCTGCAAATGAATCTTATTGAAGTTTATTATCAGGTTGTCTTTGAATTGTAAGTGACTCTATACCCTAGGATAAGGCACTGGTCTGTTGTCTTGATGTTGACTTGGTGAAGTGACCTTCCAATTATAATAGTTGATTCATTGTGGGTGAATATGTTTTCTTGTTGGCCTTTGATTATAAAATTGTGATTTGTCTATAACATCTATCATGGAATTGGATCCTCAAAAGATATTCCCTTTAATTGAGTTGCATGCATGTTTTACTGATTATGTTGTATTCCTATCTATTGTGGAGTTTGATACTTTCATTCTTAATACTCTTATGATTGTATATGCTATGGATGTTTATGTAATATATATGGAGGTGTTCTATGACTATCATGTACATGTTTTCCCTCCTCCAAAAAGTTGGCATTTACTTATGCCTATAATCCGCCCACCAATTACAATGAGGTGAATCCTTAATATGATTCTAGAGTAACAAAAATTTTGCATTCTTGGGCATAATAGGAATCATTAAATGAAAAATTACATACACCATAACAATGAAACAAATAAAAAAAGTTAAAACTCATGATTCTGATCATTTGAAAGAGATAGAATTATACATCGGAGAGAAATAGATCAGAATTTAATTTCTATTGAATAAAATTACTACTTCCGTCGATTGTCACAAAATAAATTTATATATAACTCCTTCAAGAACCTGCACAAATCTTGACACTAAATGCTTTTCATTTGCTCTGTAAATGACTATACAACTTGCTCCCTCACCTAGAGTCTAGAATCACTACTGGAACCTGAAAAGGAACCCCAATGACTATACAACTTGCAAAACTGCTTTAGCCATGCCATTATCACCCTGATGCCTTCGGATGGAATGTGCGATATTACGTTTTGTCCAATAGATCATTTCCAAATAGAGGAGGAAGCCTTCATGCCCAGAAACAGAGAAAATGGAAAGAGGAGCTCAAGCCTTCATGCCCGCGATCAGGGAAAGTGGAAAGATGAGCTTTAGGGTAAATGTAATATATTAGGGAGGGGTTGCAACTTCCATGTCATCACAAAGATGACTGTATGCCACTCCCCAACCAAACAAATCCTTCTTTCATACCTTTGCGGGCTCCTTCTTCAAACCCCCTACCATCCTGTGGCAGAGTAGAAGCAGAGGATGTGTCATGCTTGGCCTTTCTTGATAAGAAAAGGCTTTCACACCCCCTCTGCCAATCCTTCTCACTTTCACAACCCCTCTGACAATAAACAAACTCACATAGGAGAAAACAAAAACACCCATCCGGTATCATAAAGAACACAACAACTCCATGCATGATCCTTCTCAAACATCGTCTTCCTTTTTGAGGAAAAAACCACTCTCAGAAAATGGAAAAGGTTTCTTTTCTCTTCTACCAATTAAGTCACCACTCCATTGTATTTATAACCTTTTAACACTTCATTTGGTGATGCTCATTCACGTGAAAAATCATAATTTTGGTGTTTTTCAACATGACTGTAGGCTCTAGAAGTCATGCATATCAAATACACTGCATCCTGCTAAGGCTCATCTATTGTGAATGATTTTGTTCTAATTTTATTCCTCCTTGATTGGATAAATTCTGCTTCAGAATCCCTGACAACAAGCAACCTGGTCTCTGATTTCTCAGAGAAATCCGTGATCTCCCATCTCTAACTCATAAGCTATCCAATCCTTTTATGCCTTTGAAACCATCATCCTCGCTTGTCTAATCAACCTCGACTCAGGAGAAACCTTCAAACTAGTCCCTCGGGAATGAGTCGACATCCAAGCCTTAAAAATTCCTCATACATATTAGCTTGCCACCATAGTTGTCGCTAGCTCTCATGTTTGTTTAATGTTAGAATTTTTAGGTTGCGAGCTAGCGACTAGATAGTTTATGGTTATCGCCAGCTCACAAGGTAAAATGTTTGAAGATGTGATCAAGTCGTGAGCTGGCGACAAGTTGGTTTGGGTTTACATCACGAGGTCTCTAGCTTTTTGGGTGTTAGCGTTTTATGTTACCGAGCTGGAGATTGTTAATGAAATTGCTTTGGTCGCGAGGTCTCGAGTTGGTCTGATGTCATACATTATAGCCGTGAGAGTTAGTGAGTAACTCATTCATACAGTTGTCGCTAGCTCTCATGTTTGTTTAATGTTAGCATTTTTAGGTCGTGAGCTAGTGACTATACAGTTTGTGGTTAAGATTTATGGTTATCGTTAGCTCGCGAAGTTAAATGTCTAAAGACCTGATCAAGCCGCGAGCTTGCGAGTGAAGTGCTAGCGGTTAAGAGATAAACAATTTTATGTTGGTGAGTACGCGACAAGGGTTAAAGTTACCACTATCTCCAAGTCGCCGCGGTGATGAGGACTTTACATATTTTGGTCGAGAATTGGTGAGTGGCAATTCAGTTTCCCTCAGTCGCTAGATCTTGAGGTTATGAAGGCTTAGCATTTTTAGCTTGCGATTTGGAGATAGAGTCGTAAGGGTTTGTCACTAGGTCACGAGATTTTCTAATGGGCAATCTTTTAGGCAGAGAGTTGACGATTGTGTGCCACTTGTTTTAATGACTTAATATCTTGAAATCGCCAATATATTTTTTTTATGGTTTGAAAATAGCTTGAAATTGCCAATACTTTGTTTTTATGGTTTGAAAATAGGTTGAAATAGCCAATATTTTTTTTAATGGTTTGAAAATAGGTTGAAATCGCCAATGCAAATATTTTTCTAGTTTTAAAAACATCACAATTTGCCCATGCAAATATTTTTTTGGTTTTAAAAACATTACAATTCGCCGGGATTTTTCACAAACTTTGAGCAATCACGACTAATTTGCCAATGGAGATTATTATTTTTTCTCTGTAAACCGCAAAAATTCGCCAGCAAAATTAAAATTTTCCTCGCGAATTATGCAGCTTTCGCCAGCTTTTTACACCTTGTCCAAGGGGGGGTTCTTAAAGTTTTCCCTGGTGCCCATTTACATCCAACACTCACGTGTGACCCCTAAGCTAGGAGCTATTCTGAGGCCTACCAATGATGAGATTGATATGACACATTCAGATGGGTTGGATTGGGATGTCGCAACCGGCTATACTGATAATGTGGGTGCACACCGGCGATACGTCACTTGGTGGGGTAGTGTATACCTTGGAGCCATTTTTCCTACAAACTTCCCTAGAGGGGACCCTAGACCATGGAGACATACGGGTGGTGAGGATGATTCTGATACATCTGAGGACCTGGGTGAGGTAGACACAAATTATCAGCAGGACAACAGGATGTTAGTGGAGATGGAGATGATCCTGATGCAATAGAGGGAGATCAGGATGGAGATGATGAGGAGGAGGAGTATGATGAGGATGAGGGGGATGAGGAGGATGAGTCAGATGTAGTTCCATATCACTCCAGAGATGATACCATAGCCCTAGATCCATTGATTGTACCATCCTGAGGAGAGAAGGATCCTATAAGGGGTCCCAATTCTAGTCTCACACCTATCGTACAGAGGCATTATGAGCGTGGAGAGCCCAGTGGTTCCCAGTCACATGCGACCTATTTTCATGACCCCTACTGGTGGGAGGGAGATCCAGGTAATGTGTTTTATGATTGTTTAATTTATGTATCTAAGTATTTATATTTGATGATATAGAATGTTACTGACGAAAAACCTCTTCTCATCTCTGCAGTTGGCATTCAGGAGTGGCGCTCCCTCATCTTGAATACAGTGACATATATCATCACCACCACACACATTCCTAGCTCCTCACAGATAGTACATAGACCTCAGAGGAGTGTTGGGCGACATGAGGACCTATTCACCCCCTTTTGGGTGGAGATAGAGGTTAGGCGAGAGAGGGAGAATAGTTTGCTAGAAAGATTGCAACGAATAGAGCGTGATCTAGCAGCGACACAGGCAGAGGCAACCATGTATCGTGGGATCATGATGGATAGGGAGCGTAGGAGCTCCTCACGGAGTCACTCACGTTCCTCATCATGATACACACCCATGGGTCCACCCCCACGGCCAGATCAAGAGGGGGCAAGCAGTCATCAACCTTCAGTGACTAGCCCTAGAGATAGGAGATGATTATGTTGTAGTATGGGTCACCTTTTGATGTATAGTGATGTATATGTTGTTACACTCATTGATATATATGCTTATTCTTTTATCTCAAACATGTTATTTTAATTTTTGAAACAATGTATGCATTGCTTTGATTAAAAGTAACATATTTGATAATGAACGTGTATGTCTAATTTAATTTCCATGTGATTGATTTCTCAATGCTTCATGATTAAACTGATACATGTATGATTTAATTAAATAACTAAGTATTTAATTAAATACTACCTTGGTGATGTAGAAGAAAATGTGTTAATTTTAAGAACTATATGACTAATTTGATTTAATTAACTCTAATTAAACACAACATGATATAATCTTACTTAACACATAAGAAATTGTATAACATGCTAGCACATATAAAATGTAAATCTATTACAATTTACATAAATGAATCCAAGACAAACCATAAAGTGAAGAATCATTCTTGTCAAGAATGAAGCAATGTAGACAAAACAATACAATATCATTTAATACTACATACTTTAATAAAGATATGCTAACATATTATCCAATTTGAATAAAGAAAAGGCACAGGGAGAGAGAATAAGCTAGAAAGAGAGAGAGAGATTAGGCATAGTATCTACAAAGGTGCATAACATTTATAGGTTCTTTGAGAGGCATACCTTTCACATATGCTATCTTGTAAGCACCTGATCCATAGATTTCAACAACGATGTATGGTCCAAGCCAATTAGGACTGAATTTTCCTTTTTCCCCGGGTAAGGCATTCACGTTGCGTTGATTCTCATAAAGTACTAAATCACCTACTGTGAAGGAACATTGAATGACTTTATCATTGTAACTTCGTTGTAGAGTTTTATGATATGCTTGAATATGCTTAAGAGCGTTTATGTGTTGTTTGTCAAGCATCTCAAGTTGTTGGAGCCTTTGTTCTCTATAGGAATCATCATCCATTATACCCTTAAGAGAAACTCTTAAAGATGGAATATCTAACTCCAAAGGCATAATAGCATCAACACCATAAACATGATTATAAGGAGTAGAACCCATAGAAATACATACACTTGTTCGGTAAGCCCAAAGAGCGTACATTAAATGAGTGTGCCAATCCTTACCATGCTTGTTCACAATCTTATGAAGAATTTGTTCGATTATTTTATTTGACGATTCAGCTTGACCATTTGATTGAGGATAGTAGGGTGTAGAAAATTGATGTTGAATATGAAATTTCTCAAGAAATATTTTCTTCACGTCTTTGTTTTTTAATGATGTTCCATTATCTGAAACCAAAGCGGAAGGTATTCCAAATCAGGAAATGATGTTATCTAAGATGAATTGACAGATTACTTTGGCAGTAGTAGATTGAAGAGGAACTGCTTCTACCCACTTTGTAAAGTAATCAGTAGCAGTTATGATGAAAGTATGTCCTTGAGATGAGGGAGAAGATATTTTACCAATGAGATCCAAACCCCATGTAGAAAAGGGCCAAGACATTACTTGAGAGCAAATTTCTTGGGCAGGATCATGGATCAAATTGCTATGTTGCTGACACTGATGACATTTTTTAACAAACACAAAGGAGTTATTTTCCATGGTTTTCCAATAATATCCCATTCGGAGCAACCTTTGAACTAAGGATCTGTCCCCTAAATGCCCCCCACAAGCACCTAAATGTGCTTCCTCAAGAGCAATAGGGATTTCAGTTTTGTTAAGACATTGAAGGAGGAGACCATTATAACCCCTTCTATAAAGAACATTAGAAAGGATAATATATCTAGTGGCCAACTTGCAAATTCCAGCCCTAGTATTCTTGTTGGTAGAGTCGGGAAAGGTACCATCACTCAATTTATCTCACGATAAGCAAGTATCATTCATCACAATTTATAGCGCAACAATATGCCACATCACTAGGATTGTCTGCAATAGCTGGGGTAGTGAGGTTGTGAATAATAAATTTGAGATCTACCAAGGTATCCTCTAAAGACACAAGAGAGGCCACACATGCCATTGCATCAACATGTCGATTATCTTTTTGAGGAACAGGCTCCATGGTATAAGAATCGAACTTTTACAACAAGGATATAGCTAAATCTCTATATTGTGATAATTTATCTTACTTAGCTTGGTAAATTCCTGTCACTTATCTTATGACTAGTTGAGAATCTCCATAGATATGTAGATGTTTTACATTTAATGCTAAGGCTACTTTCATTCCAGTTATACGAGCCTCATATTCAACAAGGTTATTGGTAAACAAGAAATTGAGACGATGTGATAAAGAGAGGTTTCTTTTTAGGAGAGATTAAGACAGCACCTGCCCCTGATCCTGTACGGCACCTAGAGCCATCAAAATATAATTCCCAAGTTTCATCAACCTCGGCGAAGAGAATGAATTCATCAGGAAAAGACACCTGGTTAGGTAGGAAGAAAGGCGAAGGAGCCTCGGCTAAGTGGTCGGTCAACGCTTGGCCTTTTATTGTCTTCTGCAAAACAAACTTAAGGTCAACATCATAACCCACTTGGCTAAGCATCTTGAAAGATCAGTTTTGGAGAAAAGATGCTTTAGAAGATCAAATTTAATGATAACATGAACTTCAACATTAAAAAGATAATGCCTTAATTTTTGGGTTGCGAAGACTAAAGCAAAAGCAAGACATTGTCTTTCTATTGTAGAATATCAGACTTTGTAATCGAGTAAAGTGCGACTTATGTAATAAACCAGACATTCTCTACCATCCTTACCACGTTGTGCCAAAAATATTGCAAAATCATGAAAGGAAGCAGTTGTGTATAGAAGAAAAGGTTTGGAAGGGTTAGCGGGTTGAAGAATAGAAGGATTGGCCAAATACATTTTTAAGTCTTCAAATGCTTGACAACAATCCTCATTCCATTGAAAGGTGATATTCTTTTTAAGTAATTGGGTGAAAGGAAGGATATGATCCGCAAGTTGAGAAACAAACCTACGAATAACTTGAATATTTCCTTGTAAACTTTTTAGCTGGGAAGCATTTTTAGGAGGTGGCATGTTAACAATAGCATCTATCTTCTTCGTACCCACCTCAAATCCATGATGCAAGACTATGAATCCTAATAGTTTTCCACTATCCAACTAAACATGCCCCAAGGGGTGGTGAAAGTAGTTTTAAATTGACCTTGAGGATTAATGAAGATTTAATTATATCCTAAGAAACCATCCATGAAGGATAACAAAGCATGTCCTGCTATAGAATCCACTATCATATCAATATTTGGGAGAGGGAAGTCGTCCTTCAAAGAAGCTTCATTGAGATCTTGAAAATCCGAACACATCCTAATCTTCTTATCATATTTAGCCACGGCCACAATTTTTGAAATCCATGGGGAATAATCAATAAGACAGATGAATCTGGCATCCAATAACTTTTCAATCTCAGCCTTAACAAGCAATGCTATTTTGGGATTCATCTTTTGAATATTTTGTTTCACAGGTTTAGCATCAGGAACTAAGACAATGTTATGAGTGACAATCTTAGGATCAATGCCAGGCATATCAGAATATATCCAAGCAAATATTTCAGGGAATTCATGTAATAATTCATAAAATTGTTTTTGTTCTTCATCCAAGCATTTTCCTATCTTAATGACTTTGTCTTCAATACAAGGATCCATTATGATATCAATAGTGCCACTTATGAGGAGATTGCTTTGTTGAGGAGTATCTTTCAACTGAGGAAATTGTTTAACTATCTCATCGTTATTTCTTTCTTTCCCAAAGTAAGATTTTGTTTATAAACAATATCTGAAAATCCACGATTATGGTGATAACGAGGAAGGTTGTCATAGGCTCCTAGGAATTCATCGAAGTTGTGTGGGGGAAAAAGTGACACTAAGCAAACATGCCCTAATCTCACTTTCAATCACACACTTGTGGAATACGAAAGAGCCTAGAGTTATCACACAATTGGCTACTTCTTTTTGTGGAAGAGAGAGCCACGGGCTACCTATTAGGATTTCTATTCCTTTTTTGCAAATGATAGACAGAATGATGCAAGTTCAACTATTAACCCTAAAGTGTAAGTATGAACTAGTAACAAGATTGCAGAATTAAGATTAAACAATGGAAAGCTGTAAACACAAGGACAAGACAAGAATGCAAATGTGTACCCGGAGTTAAAATCTGAGTGAAAATGTTTGGGACGGGGGCGTGGGCGCCACTGTCCTGATTCTGCTCCTGAAATTGCTGTTTTGCAACCTGAAAAGCTGTCGGAAATGTTGAAACTTGCTGTCTGACAGAAGGACCAGGGCGCCCAGCGCCCCTGTCCTGGCAGGACCAGGGCGCCCCATGCCCCTGTCCTGGTCTTTTACTCTGAAACTTGGTGTGGAGTGATGTCTCGGTCTGCTTCTTTCGGATCTGCAACTTGCGGCGTCGTCCGAATTCTGAAACCTGCACTTATATCTGAAAAGGTGTGGTGGGTGGCTATATAGGGTTTTGCCTTAGTCAAACCCCCACTTTGGTGATTTCCACCTCCACGAATAGCCAAGTTGTGTTGTAAAAGTAATGTGTGTGCAGACCTTGTGTGTATGCAAGATCCTAAGATGCAAGTAAGCAAACTAGAGCAACCTAGAAAGCAAACCCTAATTGCTTGTAAATGATAATGTAAATGCTCCAAATCAAGATGCAAAGTGATCTAAAGCATGAATACAAATGATATAATGAAGCTTATGCAAAGACATGAAAACAACATGAAATCATACCCAACCCCAAGGGAGGGGTACAAGCCAATCTTCAGTCAGTAATCCCCTATTGCTCTTCAATGTCTTCAAAGCCCTAAATGAATGAATGAAATTGATGAATGTTTGATGGATGGATGTTGAATGTTGTTGAAGTCTTCAAAGATCTGCTCTTTCGCTGCATAGAAGGTCCTTTGAAAGCCCAAAATTCCGATCCTTTCAAATGAAGAAAGAGAGCTCTTATATATGAAACCCTAGGTCTTAATTTCAACTTTAGGCCGACTTAGAGATTGAATTTCCCACCAATTTCTTGGGGTTAAGCTTTATTTTATGATTGGATCGTGCTCCTAAAATTTTGAGAAAAATGTCCGGGACCGTGTGCACTCCGGGCACCATGGTCCCGACAACTTTTCACCAAATTTTCAGGGTCGTCGGATATGATGATTTTAGAGAGAATCTCGAAGTTATAGGTGATTTCGAGATGTTTTGACCCCCGAAATCAAGCCCCCAAGTTCAAAATAGGACCTAATTAGGGTTTTTGATTAAATGATGTATTGGAGGAATAAAATGAAAGGGGCACACTTTAATGAAAAGGGCCCAACTTTATGATATGGGAGATGATAAAATAGGACCTTAGACCTAATTAATTTAATTAATTAAGTGCTAAAGGGGAAATGCAATGCAAAATGCAAAATGCGCCAAGGCGGGTGCTAAACTAGGTGTGAAATTGTACCACCCTAGCAAGTGCGTACAATTTACGACGCTACATTTAGCCCCCACTTTAGCGGTCATATGAACACTACGTGCATATGCAAGCTAAAGTACAAAAAAGTAAACATTATTTGAAAAAGGATATATCCATAAGTTGTCGGACGAAGCCCCCAGCGGTATCTGCAGTACACAGTTAGGAACCGCACCCTACAAAACACACATGTTAGATCACAAAATCACCTAATGCTTACTAAGGAAGGTGATGAAAATTCGAGGGTAGCTATATGCCCCCCCCTGTTTCGGCTTGCTAATTTTAGTGAGTTGAAACAGGGTATCATGTTTACCACTTCGAATTGTTAAAGAATATTGATGACAAGTGCTCACAAGAAGATTTGATATGAGATCAAAAACTAATGGAGAATCACTTGGTAAGAAAGAGGACTAAATCGCAATTCCAACACAACAAAGAGTGTGAGGATTTGAGAGTTCTCTAACGCAAGATGAAGGATGTACATGGAAACAAAATGCAAAGAGAAGAAAAGAAAGGAAAAAAGCATGAATACACACATTGGTGATCCATGAGAAGAATAGTGAGAGAGAAAACATGGACTTCTCGCCCCTAGATCTTGTCTAGGTGATCCATGGGAAAAAGGACATGGAAAACTAGCCCGTAGAGTCTGTCCAGGTGATCCATGTAAGGGAGGAGAGTGAGAAAGTCTAGCCTTATGCCGCTAGTTCCACTCAACCTCGTGCATGTGTGTGTTAGTGAGGTTAGAAGCACCTCATAGGAGTCTATGCCCGAGTATGCTACAACCTGTATATGTATAGTACAAAAGCGTGACATCTCGCTCTAAGAGTCTGTGCTCTGGTTTCGAGAATGACCCATTGCTCAAAAAGTGTAATGTTTATGTCATAAGTAAAGTAGAACAAGGATACCTACCTTCATCACAAAAGAAGATACCCCAAAAATGCAACAATGTCATAGATCCAAGCAAGAGAGTTTTGCACTCTTTAAGCAAGGATAAGATAGTTGAAAAAGGGATATCTTGTAGTATGTGTAAAGGAGATCCTTAGAGGAGAAGAGATCTTTGTACAAAAGACACCTATCCCCGAGAGGAATTGTTTTAGACAAATATAACATCTTCTAGAATAAGACAAAGAAGAGAATAAGAATGCAATACTTCCTTCTTTTGCGAGGTGAAAGTGATTCTTAATGAAGGATGACACTCTTTTAACCCAATTGGGAGAGTGAATTCATTATGGATATATTTTACCAAGTGCAAAAGAGGTTGTAGTCAAGGACTTACACCTCTTGTAGGAGAGAATCCTTGAACAAACAACAACAAATGCATACAAGGAATAACATCAAGTAATAAAGTTCACACCATCCACGAAATAGAAAAAAGTTGATCCTTAGATAAAAATAAGGAAAGATCATTGCCTCCCAAGGATAAGGACAATGAGAAGGACTTACACAATCTTCTAGGGAGAGATTTAGACATAAACAAAATGTACTACATACTTACATGAGTTCATGCAAGCAAGACATTAGTGTATGTAAAATGCTCCTCACAAGAAGTGGGTAGGATAAGAAAGAGAATACACATCTTCTCCCATATCTAGAAAAAGAGGATTCTAAAGAAAAGATGATCAATATTTCCACACTATTACCCCAAAGGGAAATTTTAACCATAAAAAGAAGAGATGTATGAAATCACTCTTGTCCCCATAGGAACAAGAGATAACATAGAAAAATTAGGCTATTATGTTGCTTCAAAAATATGATTGCACTTGAAATTGTACCATCATGAATGACAATGAGCCCCCAGTAAATGAGCTACCAATGTCACATAATGATGAGCAACATAATAGCCATTAATGTTATTTAAAGACATGATAGATTGAATGAGGTATTTGAATATGACATGCTAAATGCTCAACTATAAGTGAGATCAAAAACATGTATAAAGTGATAAAAATTGAAGAAGGAAAGTTACGAGAAATCTTAGAAGAAAGATGAGTGTAATTTATTAGAGCCTTATCCCTGGAGGAAAGGACTTTATGATGAATAGGAGATAAAGATTCATAAGTGGATTTAGAAATTTGAGGGGAGTAATAAAGAGATTTGTTCATCGCCAAGATTTCCTTATGAGAGGAATGAGAGTTGATAGAAGTAGAAGATGATTTAGTTGAAGTGAGATCATCATCACTACTAAATATAGCATTCACATTGAGAGATGGTCTTTTAGATGCTTTGGTGGGCTTAGAAAGATTATATCCAAGTCCAAATGAACATTCATGCATGTTATGTTCTAAAGGAACTTTAATTCCTCGTTCATTTGTGCCACAACCATTTCCACTATAGCCACTCTTAGCCAAAATATGAAAACCACGACCATAACGATTAGCCATTTCAGAAAGAAAAGGTGGTTTTTCATAAGACCAAGAATCAAATCCTTCAGAATTAGAGGTGTGAGGAGAAGAAGTTTAAAAGCGGCCACAAAATTATTGCTCATAGGTTCAGGTAAGACTGATTGATCTCTAGTTTCTTCCTTCTTTTTAACTTTAAGCTCTCTAGGAGGAACCCTATACTCACCTACAAAGGTGGGATTAAAATCAAGAGATCCCCAATCATCTTCTGCGAGAACCTTCTCAAGATCAAAAGCCTTTTCATGTGTAGATTCCAGTTGAGAAGAATCTTCTTCAGGAACTTCAGACTCATCCAAAGAATTTTGATTATTAGAGGGTGATGATTCATCCATAGGTATCTTGTTTAAAGAGTCATCACTAGAAGAGGAAGGTTTAGAAGAACTCCCTTTGGAAGTAGATGTTTGCAAACAAGCTTGAAAAATAGTGTCACCTATCAAGGTATATGTCTTATTGTTATAAATGAATTTAACTTGTCTATGCAATGTAGAGGGGACAGCTTGCATACTGTGAATCCAAGGTCTCCCTAATAACAAGTTGTATGTTAGATTTCCCGACATAACATGGATAGGAGTAGGCAAAGTAACAGGTCCCACTGTGATGGGTAAGGTGATAATACCTAATGAAGACTTAGCCACATTATCAAAGCCTCGAATGGGACGAGAGTCAGGCTCAATAAGGGATGTATCCACATTCATCTTATGCAATAGATTAATGCTACACACATTAAGGCCAGAACCATTATCTACCAGTGTTCGTCTTATAGCAGTGTCATTTATGATAACCACAATCATCAAGGGATCATATTGATGTTGAATTTCACTAGTAGGCAATTCATCTTGAGTAAACACAATTTGAGCTTTAGGATTTATCATAGAGTTAACCAAAGACACTATATTAGTAGATGTATTAGGTGGAGGAACATTCAAATCTTTCAAGGCATCTTGTAACATTCCATGATGAGCGAAAGAAGTTTGGATCAAATCCCAAAGGGATATCTTAGCAGGGGTAGCTTTAAGTTGTTCTATGAGATCATATTCCTTACCAAGAACTTGTGAAATACGTGGAGCTTGCGGAAGAATAGGTTGGGAAGGAGGAAGTGAAGTTGGGATAACTGGAGGAGGATTAGGTTGCCTATTGTTTCTTGTGTTATAGGTATGAGCAACCACATTATAACTCTCTCTAGTCAATTGCTTAGCATACTCATAAGGGCTCTTAGTAGAATAACCTCCTTGCACAGTAATAATAGGTTTCTTAGGAGTGCAAAAAGAATCATTAGCATAACCACCTTGAACCACTAAGATAGGCTTATTTAAAGGTTGAGAATTTTGAGAAGGGCAAGCACCTTGGATAGTGAAGAGAGGTTTGTTAGGTGTTTCATTCACATGTATCAAATTTATTGAGGATGGTTTAGGGGAATGAACAAAAGTGTTGGAAGAATTGTTGATAGTCTTCTCTTGCACTAAAATCTTATCACTGATTAAATCAATTTTAGGAGAGAGACAAGGGGTAGGAGTAATACTAGGAAAGGTCATATCATCCTCTATCATCAAAGGATCTACATGGGGAATAAACTCTCTAGGAGAAGGATCAACATTACTCTCTAAAGTCTCACTTTTGAGATGGAGATCTTTGAAAGAGATGTTAACCATCTTGCTTTGAACTAGGGTTTCCTTATGAGTAGAACCAAGTTGAGGAGAGGGAGAATAATTGAGATTCAAGGAAGGTGAGAAACTATCAAGGGAGTTTTCAATCTTGATTTCATCCCCTTTGGCTAGGGGTAGAGAATAATCTATACCTTCTTCTAATGGTTCATCCCAAATAGTGAGGTTGTTGAAAGGAATGTTTGAAGTATTGTCAATTTCGGGAGAGGAGATAACATTGTTTATTAATTCCTCATCCTTAGGAGGGAGAGCATCAATAGATGTGTTAAAATCATCCTCTTTCCTCAAAATATGTTCAATATGATCTTTAGGGGAGAGAGAATTAAGGAAATTGCTTATTATTTCATCTTCTTTCTCTAAGGGATGCTTATGGGTAAGAGAAACTTTAGGAGAAGGGTAAGCATTTATCATTAATTCATCATCTCTAGTGGGAATTTTGTTGGAAAAGGAAATGCCATCAATAGGAAATGTAGGGATAATGTCATCTTCTTGCACAAAAGGATCCTCATGAAGGGAGTATTTTTTAGGAGGAACATGAACATATTTCTCCAAAGATTCATGCTTAGGAAGGAGATCTTTGAAAGAAGTGTTCATAACCTCTTGTTGCACTAACATGCCCCCATTGGAAGGACCAAATTTAGGAGAAAATAAGTCAATGTCCATCAATACCTTTTCACTTAGAGAGGCATCATGGAGGGAAGGTGAAGTAACATTAAGAAAGGTGTTTATGATATCATTCTCTTCCTCTAGGATAGCTAAATAGGAAGGGTACATTTTAGGAGAATTGTCAAGATCACTCTTAAAGTCTACATCCTTAGAGCATGGGAGAGTCTCAAAGGGATTGGTAGCAACTCTTTTAGGAACTAAAATGTTGTTATAGATGGAGGGAGGTTCTTTAGGAGAAGGAAAAATTGAAACAAGGGAAGCTAACCCATTGTCACATCTATGAAATGAATGCATCATGACATCAATTTTCCTCTTTCAAATGATAACACATGCAAGATAGAAGGAAATGTTTAATTTTAACCAATGCAAGAACTTAGAATGTAGATTTAGAAAATGAAATTTATGATTCAAATGAGTTCCTAAATCAGATTTGAAATTATTGATCCCAATTAAGCTATCCACAAGTTCAACTTTGAATTGAAAAATTAGGGTTTTAGCAAAAATTTCCTCTAGATTTTTGAATCTTGCAAGAAATTAAAACTTGTAAATACAAATTTGAATTTGAAATAGCATAAACACTCAAATTTGAAAACATAAATCAGAATTAGAGAAGATTGGAGCTTCACGTCGGGTTCACCAAAATGTGTGGGGGAAAAAGTGACACTAAGCAAACATGCCCTAATCTCACTTTCAATCACACACTTGTGGAATACGAAAGAGCCTAGAGGTATCACACAATTGGCTACTTCTTTTTGTGGAAGAGAGAGCCACGGGCTACCTATTAGGATTTCTATTCCTTTTTTGCAAATGATAGATAGAATGATGCAAGTTCAACTATTAACCCTAAAGTGTAAGTATGAACTAGTAACAAAATTGCAGAATTAAGATTAAACAATGGAAAGCTGTAAACACAAGGACAAGACAAGAATGCAAATGCGTACCCGGAGTTAAAATCTGAGTGAAAATGTTCGGGACGGGGGCGTGGGCGCCACTGTCCTGATTCTGCTCCTGAAACTGTTGTTTTGCAACCTGAAAAGCTGTCGGAAATGCTTAAACTTGCTGTCTGACAGAAGGACCAGGGCGCCTAGTGCCCCTGTCCTCGCAGGACCAGGGCGCCCCACGCCCCTGTCCTGGTCTTTTGCTCTGAAACTTGGTGTGGAGTGTTGTCTCGGTCTGCTTCTTTCGGATCTGCAACTTGCGGCGTCGTCCGAATTCTGAAACCTGCACTTATATCTGAAAAGGTGTGGTGGGCGGCTATATAGGGTTTTGCCTTAGTTAAACCCCCGCTTTGGTGATTTCCACCTCCACAAATAGCCAAGTTGTGTTGTAAAAGTAATGTGTGTGCAGACCTTGTGTGTATGCAAGATCCTAAGATGCAAGTAAGCAAACTAGAGCAACCTAAAAAGTAAACCCTAATTGCTTGTAAATGATAATGTAAATGCTCCAAATCAAGATGCAAAGTTATCTAAAGCATGAATACAAATGATATAATGAAGCTTATGCAAAGACATGAAAACATGATGAAATCATACCCAACCCCAAGGGAGGGGTACAAGCCAATCTTCAGTCGGTAATCCCCTATTGCTCTTCAATGTCTTCAAAGCCCTAAATGAATGAATGAAATTGATGAATGTTTGATGGATGGACGTTGAATGTTGTTGAAGTCTTCAAAGATCTGCTCTTTCGCTGCATAGAAGGTCCTTTGAAAGCCCAAAATTCTGATCCTTTCAAATGAAGAAAGAGAGCTCTTATATATGAAACCCTAGGTCTTAATTTCAACTTTAGGCCGACTTAGAGATTGAATTTCCCGCCAATTTCTTGGGGTTAAGCTTTATTTTATGATTGGATCGCGCTCCTAAAATTTCGGGAAAAATGTCCGAGACCGTGTGCACTCCGGGCGCCATGGTCCCGACAACTTTTCACCAAATTTTCAGGGCCGTCGGATATGATGATTTTAGAGAATTCTCGAAGTTACAGGTGATTTCGAGATGTTTGGACCCCCGAAATCAAGCCCCCAAGTTCAAAATAGGACCTAATTAGGGTTTTTGATTAAATGATGTATTGGAGGAATAAAATGAAAGGGGCACACTTTAATGAAAAGGGCCCAACTTTATGATATGGGAGATGATAAAATAGGACCTTAGACCTAATTAATTTAATTAATTAAGTGCTAAAGGGGAAATGCAATGCAAAATGCAAAATGCGCCAAGGCGGGTGCTAAACTAGGTGTGAAATTGTACCACCCTAGCAAGTGCGTACAATTTACGACGCTACAGAAGTAATCATCGGTAATAAAAACATCCAAAGTGAAGACGCTAGAAGAGTCACAACCAATATACTCTAGATATTTTATTGAGAGAGAAGTAGAGATAACATTAACACTAATAGATGGTCTCTTGGAAGCTTTAGTACACTCAAAAGGATCATAGCCAAGCCCAAATATTGTGTCACAAAAGTTATTTTCCAAGGGAACTTTTATCCCTTATTCTTGGACACCACAACCATTACCATTATATCCAAATTTAGGTAGGATGTGAAAACCAGGACCATAAAGGTTAGCCATTTTTGAAAGAGAAGGGGGTTTTTAATGAATTAAGGGATTAAAATCCTCTAAATTGGAAGCAAGAGGAGATGAAGTCTAAGAATCTGCCACAAAGTTATTACTCAATGGCTTGGATAAAGTGGACTACTTTTTAGGCTCTTCTTCTTTCTTCTTTTCAACCTTGGGTTCTCTAGAGGGAATTTTGTATTCTCCTATGAAAGTAGGATTAAAGTCAAGGGATTCCCAATCATCTTCTACAAGAATCTTTTCAGGAGAGACGACATATTCAGTGGTAGAAGTAGCTATACTTGAGGGAATATACACACTAGGAGGAGAAGAGATTTTGGTAGAATCATCTGAGATAGTTGGGGAAGAACCAGTTGAAGAGGAGTTGGATGTTGATGTTTGTAAATAAGCTTGGAGATTGGTATCACCTTGCAAGGTATATGTCTTATTTTTGTAAATGAATTTGACTTGCCTATGCAATGTAGAGGGCACAGCTTGCATGCTATGAATCCAAGATCTCCCTAATAACAAGTTATACGTCAATTTTTTAGGCATGACATGAATAGGTGTAGATAAAGTAACAAGACCTACCTTAACAAGCAAGGTAATGATACCTAATGAGGATTTAGCAATATTATCGAAGCCTCAGATAGTAAGAGAATCAGGCTTAATGAGAGATGTATCAACATTGATTTTATGCAACAAGTTAATTAAGGCCAGAGCCATTATCCACTAGTGTTCGTCTTATTGCACTATTGTTTATGATAACCACAATCATTAAAGGATCATATTCATGTTGAATTTCACTATTAGGCAACTCATCTTGTGTAAACACAGTTTGAGCCTTAGGAGATGTTATAGAGTCAATCAAGGAAGCCATATTATTGGATGTCACTGCAAGTGGAACATTCAAAGTTTTCAAGGCATCTTGTAACATTCCATGATGAGCTGAAGAAGTTTGAATCAAATCCAAAAGGGATATCTTGGAAGGGCTAGCTTTGAGTTGTTCAATAAGATCATATTCTTTACTAAGAATTTGTGAAATGTGAGGTTCTTGAGGAAGAATAGGTTGAGGATTAGGAAGGGAATTTGGGATAACCATAGGAGGATTAGGTTGCCTATTGTTTCTTCTGTTATAAGTGTGGGCAACTGCATGATGACTCTCCTTAGTTAGTTGTTTATCATAACTATAAGGACTCTTAGTGGGATTTCCTCCTTGCATAGTAATGACAAGTTTGTTAGGAGTACTAAAGGAATCATGACTATATCCACCTTGAATAGTGAAAAGGGGTTGATTGGGAAGTTGTGAAGTTGAAGAAGGATAAGCACCTTAGACTACAAAAAGAGGCTTTCTATGTTCATTCACATTTATCATGTTGATTAATCTTTTAGATGTATTGTTTTTGTTTGAATATTTGGACAAAGACACAAATTCATCAAGAGCATCATCCAACAAGGCATGGTCATATCGGTTGAAAGGTTTATCTTTTGATTCAAAAGGAGACATCTCCTCATAGAGGGGATTGTTGTAGAAAACCATGTTGCTAGATTTAGTGGACGAGTTGGTAGGAATGTACCCATGAGAGGAATCATTCAACTTATCTTTCTCATCACCACTAAATGGCATAGTAACAAGGTCGATTAGTTTTTGGTAAAATGGGGTTTAGAAGGCTTAGGGTTCAAAAATTCATCTAGAGATGCATCTAATTCATCCTTACTAAACTCATAATCAAAATAATTGCATACATCATCAAAAATATGAACATCTTGCAAAAAATCTGACAAAATGGAAATTGAATGAAATTTAAACGCACAATGCAAGCAAAAAGAGGAAATCTTTTTTTTTCTTCTTGAATTTTTCACTTTTTTTTTTGAATTTTATGTTCATGAAGCAAATGAAAGATACTAAATCTAGATCTAATAATGCAATGTAATGAAAATAATATTAGATTCACGTTGGGCTCACCAAAATGTGTAGGGGGAAAAGTGGGACTAAGCAAACAAGTCCTAATCCCACTCTCATGTACACACTGTGGAATACGAAAGAGCCTAGGGAGGTAACGCGCTTTGGCTATTTCTTGTGAGGAAGAGAAAGCCAAGGATTACCTCTTAGGGTTTCTATTCCTTTGTTGTAAATAAGGAGTAGAAGTGACACAAAGTGTAAATTTGAATGATCAACCTAGAATGCAAGTATACACAAGCAACCCTAATTTGAAAATGAAGAACTAAAACTAACTAATGCGCAACTAAAAATTACAAGTTAGGAAGTGAGTTCAAAGGTGCACCTGTGCCAAAAATTTGAGGTAGTGTCTGGGACAAGGGTGCCACACCCCTGTCCTGATTCTACAAATAGGAAGTTGCAACTGGCAGATCAAAATCTGAAGGTTCTGAACTGCTACTATGCCAAAATCCACCTGAAATTGGGAGGACCAGGGCATCATGCCCCTGTCCTAAGCAGGACTAGGGCACCATGCCCCTGTCCCAATTATTTCTACTCAATTTTGATCCTCAGGACTGTTTCCGTGTGCTCTGCCAGACCTAAAATTTGCAACGATGATCGAATCTTGTACCTGCACCTGTAACTAAAAATAGGGTTTTGGGTGGCTATATGGGGTTTTTCCTTAGTCAAAACCCTATTTTGGTGATTTTCACCTCAACAAAAAACCGATTTGTATATTAAAATAGTGTGTGCAAAAATCTTGTGTGTGTAGAAGACCCTAAAATGATGAATGCAAACAATCTAGATTAACTCTATGCTTTCAAGAGTAAACCCTAAATGCTTGTAATTGACAAAGTAAATGCTCTAAATCAATGATGCTAAGTGATCTAAAGCATAAATGTAAATCTGCAAATTGATGTAATGAAGCTCATACAAAGACATTAAAACAACATGAAATCGTACCCAACCCCAAGGAAGGGGTACAAGCCAATCTTTAGTCGGTGATCTCCTATTGCTTTCCTACACCTTCAAAAGCCCCCAATTGATGAAAGAATGTTTGATGAATGTTTGATAGATGTTGTTGAATGTTGTTGAAGACTCCAAAATACCTACTCTTTCACTGCATAGAAGGCTCCTTATGATCGCTAGAAAACTTAGCCAAAAAACTTCAGGCCTTCAAATGAAGAAAGCGATCTCTTATGTATGAAACCCTAGATCTTAATTTCATCTTTAGGCCGACCTAGGATTTGAGTTTTTCGCCAATTTCTTGGGGTAAAGAATTATAATATCATAGAATTATGCTCCCGAAATTTTGGGAAAAATTTCGAGGACCGTGCATAACTTACGCACGGTCCAACCAACTTTTCACTAAATTTTCAAGGTCGTTAGATATGATGATATTAAAGTAAATCCCAAAGTTAAAGCTGATTTCGAGATGTTTTGACATGCAAAATTGGGCCTTAAAGGTCAAAATAAGACATAATTAGGGTTTATGATTTAATGATTTATTGGAGGTGTAGTCACACAAATCTGTCTAGCTTAATTAAATAAATATTTGCTATTTATTTGATTAAAAATCCACTAGCCATCAGTTAATTAAATAAATATTTAATTAATTCATCTCCAAACATTCTTCTATTAATTAAACAAATTATTCAATTTATTTTAATTAATTCATTAAATCAAATTCCAATCAATTAAATAAATAAAATCTATTTATTTAATTAAATCCCCCTATTCCTCTTTTAAATAAATTAAATAAAAACATTTATTTAAATCATTATCCTCCCCCCCACTTGCATTTTCCTACAAATGCAACTTGCACACATTTATTGAAATAATTTTTTTTTTTTTAATAAAATCTTATTTTCCCTCACCCACCAAATCCACTTGCAAAATCTAATCTCCTTCTAGATTATTCTAATCCCTTCCTAATTAGCCTAATCCATCCCCTAATTATTGTCACATTCCTAAGCAAAATGGAGTCACTTCTCAAAGACTCCAAAGTCTTTGAAAAGCATTTAATGCTTTGTGTGTTCAACAAATTAACCCCCAAAGTCTTTCAAGACCACTAATGGCTCTTACATGACCATTTATGGCTCTTACATAACCATTTATGCTTATTTCAAACTTGTCCCCCCAAACAATTATTGTTTTGACCATATTCATCCATTTCACATTTGCACAAGAATTTATCCATTGGATAAAAGCTTTATTCTTTGAATAAAGAGTTTATTCATTCAACTAACCTTGACTTTAACTCCCAAGGTCATATCAAACATTTAGTGCTTATTCTCTCCCCTCTCAGCCTATCTCACATTGACACTTGTCATCTTGGGATTGGGTTGAAAGCCCTCACATGGATTTGAAATCATTCAATCCTGACCCTTGTTGAAATTGCTCATTCTCAACCATCCATTGCTCCATTTTCCCTATAAATAGAGCCCATTTCTTCATAATCCAGATCCTGAAAACTTGTATGCATTTAAGCTATAGGCATTTTAAGAGAGCATTTTACAATAATTAACTAATATCTTGTCATTTTGGATAAAATCAATCATTTTAGTGTCAATAGCTTAATATTAGCTTCTTTATTTACATTTAGAGCAATATTTCAATCTCAATCCTCCATAAGCATCCATAGTGCAAAAAACTGCTGAGAGCTACACTATTTTGGAACTTGGAGAGGAGAGGAACAAGGGAGAAGGAGCTAAGAGCATGTTAGGAGGTATTTGGAGATGTCTCATCATGTTTGCTTTGATAGTTAAATATGCTTGCATGTTTTTAGTGTCTCTCTTGGTATGCCTTTTTAGATTAGTTTTTGATTGACTAACACTAACGGTTTCGTGTCTTTTGTGTTATTTATCATTTGCTAACCTTGTGTCATTTCGGAGGGCATCATTTGGTGAACCCGACGTGAATCCAAGCACCTAAAAAAATAATTTTTTTAACCCAACTAACATGTTTGAATGTTGAACTTGACACACAGGTCGCGCTTTGGCGCTTTTGTCGCGTTTTAGTGCTATTGTTTTTTGTCTTTTAGCGCTTTTGTTCTTAAAATAGCGCTATTGTCAAAGAATTAGTGCTTTTGTCAGTATTTTGACGCTTTTGTTCATGAATTAGCGCTTTTGTATTTATATTAGCGCTTTTGTATTTATATTAGCGCTTTTGTATTTATATTAGCGCTTTTGTATGGTTGTAAAAATCTTTTCTTTTAGCGCTTTTGTAATATTTTAGTGCGTTTGTGTTAAAATAGCGCTTCTGTTTTCACACAGACTAGCGCTGTTGTAACAGAACGTTGTAAAAAAAGGCCTTGTAATTGATAAAATTATTTTTCTTAGGCTTGTGGGAGGCAGAATATATATGGAATATAACATTTAAGTATAAGTGACATTTCCTTTTCTCTTTTCTCTTTCTTATACTTTAAGTTATATTCCATATATATTGTCAGGATGTTTGAGAGGGGTTTCAGACCTCTAGGAGTTGTAATGCAAAATCTAGTTTTTGGAAGATCCTCCAAATTTCAGACTTAGTCAAATTTCAGGGCATTTCAGGATCAGGATTTGTAAAATTTGTAACCAAAATCAGAATTTAGACTTGTGTAAGCTCACACTAACATTTGATCACTGATTGTGTGCAGGTTCTAATCTGTTTTGTGCAAGGGAAGGAGTTAGTTTAGAGGCTTTAAGTTTCTTTTTTTTTACTTTCTTTCAACAAAAGTTGGTTAAAAAGAATCCATTCTCCCTTCTTGTACAAGTTAAAATAAACCTCACATTTTATTTTGGAGTGCATAAAATGAACCTCAAACTTGTTTTTGGTGCTTAAAAGAAAATTCATCTTTCTTTATTGCAAGGTAAAATTGAACAAAACAAACATTTGCTTTCATTCCAAGTTAGGACTTATTTTCTTTTAGGGGCTTAAAATCAACAATTTGATTTTCTTGCATCAACTTAAAGAAATTTACAATCAACACTTTGTTTTGGGCAATCTAAAAAGAACAAGCCATTTTTATTTAAAGCTCAAAAACAATTTTACTTCATCAAAATGTGCCTTTGTTAAGTTGACCAGGATTTCATTTTTCCTAGTTTACAAAACATATTGCCTTTGAAGTTAAAAAGAACACCATGGCTGTTGGAGCAACATCTCCAAATAGTTAGATCACATTGCGATAATGGATTAAAAAGAACAAGTGTTTTTCGTGCTTGGCATGCTTGTGCAAAAAGTCAGTCGAGTGGTCCTACCTCTAACACACACTATCCTCTCCCTTGGCTTTTGTGGTCCTAGGTGCAAGAGAAAAGTGTTAGTAACACTCAAAATTTTTATCTTTTTAAGAGAGGCCTGTCAAGGGATCGATACTCTTGGGAACGACCTCGAGCGGTAAATCCTTCGAACCGCTATAGAAATCAGGTGAGAGAGAAAGTTGTAGCCTTGGGTATAGCTGTTCCTACAGTGTAACTGGCCGAAAGGACAAATGGGCCCCACCACCAGTTACAAGGCTCTTAAGTGAGTCACTGCAGAATGAACTTATGTCCAAAAACATCGAACATGACTAAACACCTTTAAGTAGTAGCCCACCCGTTCTATTGATTGAGAATATTTGCGATATAATTTAGTGCAAGAGCATAGATGGTTTTGCTCCCAAGATACTCACCATACATATTTCCTTGAGTAGAAACATAGCTTTTTGAAAAGTCACTTGTGGCTTGATAAAAGTGGTGACTCCCCCATCATAGGGATCATCTATTTGTTATGCTCGCGCAAGACTTAGTATATCACATCCTTACTTGCCACGGCGGGATTCATAAGGTATGTAGTACCAAACTCGAAGAAATATCAAGATGTGGGCTAAATTTATCACAACTGGCCATTTGACCTTAGGGATAAAAAGTGTTTGAAGTGTGTTCATTTTAAAGACCTAGTGCAAATTGAGCCAACTTCAGGCTTTGGAAATACACCTTAAAATACATCTAAAGGAAGGGTCATATACAAGTCCAAGGATTGGGTTAATCTAGACCCATACTCATTTGTGCCTTTTAGGTAACATCCTTGTGTTTTTGTGCTTGCTTTGTTTTCTTGTCAAAGAAACATCAAATCAGAAAATCAATCCCAAAAACAAAGTATTCATCCAACATCTTACCAAAAACAAACAAACACATCAAAAACAAGGTACAAACAACAAAGAGTCAAACTTTATGACCATTCTTCACATCTTGCGAAAGAAGAAGTGTCATCAGAATATCAACTTGAAAAGAAGACCATTAAGCTCAAAGGCTTTGATCAAAAGGAGGAAATTCTTCTATATCAATAGACAAATTTTTGTCTCTCATAGAGTCTTTCTACATCGTATGCGTCTCTACCTTCAAGGCAAAACAAACGAATTTGATTCCGAATCACTGAACCGCAGAGCTTTTATGCAATATAGAGCTTTGAGTTATCACAAAAATCAAGGAGGAAAGATTAATCCCAACTTCTTCCCAAACGTCTGCATCACCTACAACACAGCTCGAGAAATACCTCCAACACCTGAAAGGGAAGAGGTAGAATTTGTCCCATTTGTAACACAAAGTATTTATTGAAGTTGAAAACATTTTCATCCATCATCTCACTCATACATCATCATTTCATCATCAATCCGTCCCAACTCTCAAAACATTAAGAGGTTATTGTTCCCAGTTCTCTTTTAGATATTGCTTGAAATCAAACACATCACATCACTTTTTAGATTGTTTCTACATCTAGGATAAGCTCATCCTAAGAGACACATCTACGCAGGTTAAAACTAGTTCATGAGTGAATCCTCTCATTACTAGGTAGTTAAATCTGGAACACATCCTAGATTTCTCTACACCTTATCACATCAAAAACTTATCAAACAAGCAAGCAATTCAAAGAAAGAATTTCGGTTACATCTACCTTCAAAGTGTTAAGAGATCCACATACAACACCATTCACCAACCATCAATCTTTCACTTCATCAACAACTCATCATCATTTTCATGCAATTTCAACAAAGACTTATAAACAAAATGGCTCAAACCCGATCACAGTCACGGCAACGAGAAATAGAAATAGAAGAAGAAGAAGAGGAAAATCTCAATGAATTCCAAGAAGCACTTGGAGGAAATGCAAATGACGAAAACCCAAGTACTCCTACTCCTGCAACAATAGAAAGGGCTCAACATAACCCTCTCTTTAATAGACTGTTTGACGAAATACTCAGGAGCAATGCAGATGCTCGCTTCTTAAAACTCGCTCAAGAAGGAGCCAAACTCCCCTCAGACTTTGATCTTGCCCCATTAAGACAAGCATCAGAAAGACAAAGTCGCCATGAAGAAGAAAGAGGTAGAGATCCCATCAGATATAACATTCCTCGAGGTAACCCACCACCTCCTCCTCCAAATGAAATGGAGATGTTATGGCAACAAGTCGAGAATCTCGCCCAACAACTTCATAGTGGTGTCAAGATTAACCAATTCTCACTCAATGACATCTTTCCCTATCCTTTTGATAGGAATCTTTACATGCCACCCTTTCCATGAGGATTCGAAACACCCAAATTTGAAAAATATAGAGGAAAGGGGGATCCCCGTGATCATGTCCGAGAATTTCATTCCGCTTGTCTTGAAGTGGCATATGAAGACACCTACCTAATGCGCTTTTTTCCCCAAAGCTTGGGAGGAACAACCACATCATGGTTTTCCCGACTACCAGGTGGCATTAGAACATTTGAAGAACTTATCCAAAAATTCCTCGCTCATTACTCTCATAACATTGAACGCGACATCACCATGGCTGATCTGTGCAACACCAAACAAAAACCAGGTGAACTATTCTCAGTATTCCTGTGACGATGGTGCCAAATGTCTAGCAGACGTTCTCTTCAGTTACCTGAATGAGAACTAGTGGAAATATTCATTTCCAACTTAAACGAAGAAATGGAATTTCACCTGGATGTCAAAGACACAGACTCTTTTAATGATATGATCACCAAGGGTTTAAAATGTGAAAGGGCACTTATCAAGAAAGGACTCATCAAAATCTTTAATGAACCCAAAGATGGTCCTCTCCCACGCTTCAATAGCGATAAACCAAACTTTTGGAATAAAAACAAGAATATCGACAATGATGGGGTTGTAGATGCCAGGACTATCCAAAATGCACAACCTGTGGTTCGATTTGCAGGACAGAATCCTCCACCTCAAAACAACACAAATGTTCCTTCAAATCAAGGTCGCATCACATCTCATGATGAACCAAGACCTCGTCAGCAAAAATAGAAATGTACATACACTCGCTTAGGGGAACCCATTGAAACGGTATTGTGACAACTCATTTCTCAAAATTTGGTCACTCTACCTAAACTATCAAACTATGAGCCTCAGGTCAAACCGGCATGGTGGAGAGATACTGAACACCATGAATTCCATCAAGGAAGAGGGCACAAGACAAGTAATTGTCACTGATTGAAAGATCTCATTCAGGATCTTATTGATCGAGGAGAAATTGAAATTGAAGGACATGACCCAAAAACAACAAATAATGATCATCTGATGTTCAAAAATCCACTTCCATCACAAGATCAAAGGGGTCCTTCCACTTCCAGGCGAGGCACTGATACTACTGATTATACGCAGGCTGCGTATAATTACACTGTAAATCTTTAGTATGATGCCAATGAACAAGTTGCAACCATAACCTTCAAAAGTCCCAACTCAAACTGCAATGTTGTTACGCATCGCGGCAAAGTTACCATAAAGGAAGCTCCACAAGGCACCACCTCTATCCCAAAGAAGTACAATTTTGTGGAACAATTAGACAAAACCCCTGCGCTTATATCCATTTTAGAGCTTTTGCGCCTATCGCCATCTCATAAAACTATCTTGGATCAAGCACTCCAAGAGGCGTCAGTCCCTGCAAATCTAAATACAGACCAATTTCAAGCCATGGTTGGAAGTCTAAAGTCATCACCTTGTCTCAATTTTTCCGAAAGTGACAACTCTTCCTTCCAACAACCACATAACGCCTCACTCCACATCGAAGGCTTTATCAACCAGCATAGGATCAAGTGAGTCTTGATCGATAATGGAGCAGGCTTGAATATTTGTACATTACAGTTGGTCACAGCATTGGGATATGCAGTAGAATCTGTGGATCCTCGCAAGAAGATCACAATCAAAGCCTATGACGATGCAGAGCGTTCATCCAAAGGAGTTGTGGTACTCCCAATCCGAGTGGGCCCCGTGGTAAAGCACATCATCTGTCAGGTTCTGGACCTTCCTCTACCATATAATCTATTATTAGGAAGACCTTGGATACATGCCATGCAAGCCGTTCCATCTACCTACCATCAATGTATCAAATTCTCACATAACGGTGTAGAGATCACAATCCTGGGCGATGCAAATCCCTTTGCGTATTGCTATAATATCAGCCATCAACCAGAGATTACCATTCCTAATAATAGAGAAGCCATTTCCTCCACATCATATATAAGTCCCGCCTCTCTTGCCAATTCAAACACCACTATACCCAAGCAAGAAAAGTTTAAGATGAGGATAGCAGAGGAAGGTCCTTGGGAATACAACTTGAGTCAACTCTTTTGTGTGGGACAAATGCCCATTTCTCCTAGAACACATGGTAAACCACAACAGGTACTCCAACAACCACTAATCACACCAGCATGTGCTTTGACGCCTTTCATCCTTGGAAAGAGTCAAGAAGAAGAAACCCAAGATGAGGACTTAGCGGACTGGATCTATAAAGATCCCATCACCACTGATCTACCACAAGTTAAACTTCCTATGGATCAGTATGGCAAAGGTCTCCTCATTATGCAAAGAATGGGGTATGATGGTCAGAGTGCTTTGGGATATTACAAACAAGGACGACATGAACCTCTGCTGCCAATATTAAAGCCCAAAGATAACACAGGCCTAGGCTTTGAAAAAGAGATCTTTCCTAAGCTCAAATTCAAAGGAAAACCCAACAAACCATTTTGTTCACCTATTGCAAAGAGGACACTTTTCATAATCAAAGCAGCATCAAGCACCATCCCAACTGCCCCATCGAGGCTCAAAACCCCAACACAACTATCACCAATGCCACTCATCCCACCAAACGAACTCGTAATCCCATCAGCAGCACCATTAGCAGCAGCAACTGTATCAAGACCCGCAGCAGCATCTATAGCACCAGCAGTTCCAGCAAAAGCAACTGAGTCAATATTATCGATACTCCCTGTACCAGATTCCTTGATCCCCATCAATCTTCCTACAACACCGATCACTACAAAGGTACACCAACCAATCACACCTGCAATATTTAACTCAAAAGACATCCCAGTATGGTATAGTAATCGGATGCTGGAAAGTGACCCAGAGACCGACTCACATGAGTGGGAATTTGATTCTGTACAGCTTAACACTTCAGATGATGAAGATGCACCACTACCTCCACCATGCAAAGACATCCTTGTTTACAGAGAAGCACAGATAAAGACCACTTGGGTTCCTGAACTGGAAACATCTTCCACAAACCCTACGCCTGATTCTGACAAGGAGAGTACCATTAACGACCTTCACCATAACATCTTAACCCTCACTGATACATCTAACACACTTAACCTAATCGATGAAGTAATGCCCATTATCCACCCTAAACTCATCAAATGGAACCAACCAAATCCCCCATGTCTTGACTTCTTCCAAAATGATGAGGCCATCATTGACTTTTTGGAATTAAGGGATAACCTACCAAGCGGGGATCACAAAGCTGGATTTGCCATTGAACTTAATAGCGCAGCATACTTCAGGGCGGATGCCAAACCTTTCAGCTGCAAAAATATAACAATAAAACATGGATCTTCCAGTGAAAACCACACTGTGGCACTGTTTGATCCAACAAAAGTAAAAAGAAAGAGCGTATCCAACGGTGAAAACCTCTCTGAGGCGCCTAAAGATGAAGGGTTTGACATTCTTCCTAATAGTACACAACAGGAACGATCAACGATTCTCATTGAGGAAACCAACGAATACAATGTGGGGACTCCTGAAAATCCTCATCTTATACATCTAGCATCTCTTCTCACTTCAGAGGAATAGCCTAAGTTTATAGAGTTCTTCCAGAAGCGTCAGATCAACTTTGCATGGTCATATGCGGACATGCCTGGGCTTGATCCTGATTTAGTCATGCATCACCTTACTGTAGCAGAAGGAGCCAAACTTGTCAAACAGAAGCTTTGTAAAATGCATCCCCAGATTGCAGTGCTAGTCAAAACAGAACTCAAGAAACTCCTAGATGTTGGTTTCATTCGACCCATTGATTATGCAGAGTGGATCTCCAATATTGTGCCTTTTGGCAAGCCAAAAGGGGGCATCCGCATTTGTACTGACTTCAGAGATCTGAATAAGGCCTGTCCTAAGGATGACTTCCCCCTTCCAAATATTGACATCATAGTGGATCTGACAGCAGGACATGCCATGCTTTCACTCATGGATGGCTTTTCAGGATACAATCAGATAAAGATCGCACTAGAAGATCAACATAAGACAACCTTCACATGTCCATGGGGCACATATTGCTGGAATGTAATGCCCTAGGGTCTAAAGAATGCAGGAGCAACCTATCAAAGGGCAATGACCACCATCTTCCATGACATGATGCATACCATGATGGAAGATTATGTTGATGACTTACTAGCAAAATCACTCACCAGAGATGGGCATCTCCACATCTTAGATAAAATCTTTGATTGATTGGAACAATACCGTGTTCGACTCAACCCAAAGAAATGTGTCTTTGGAGTGACCTCCGGGAAACTTCTAGGATACATTGTCTCAAGCAAAGGTATTGAGGTCGACCCAGCAAAGGTAAAAGCAATCATGGACATGCCACCTCCAAAAAATATCAGTCAGCTAAGGACATTACAAGGACGGCTTCAATCCATCTGAAAATTCATTGCACAATTGGCTGATAAGTGTCACCCATTCACACACCTGCTACACAAGAACATTCATTTTCAGTGGGATGCTAGATGCCAGCAAGCATTTCAGACGCTTAAAGACTATCTCATGAATCCACCATTGTTGTTGCCACCAGATCCAAGAAGACCGTTGTTATTATATATCTCAGCGACAAGTATAGCATTGGGTGTACTACTGGCACAACATAATGCAGAAGGAAAAGAGTGTGTTGTTTACTACATTTCTCGCACACTGGTGGGCTACAAACTCAATTACACCCCTATTGAGCGAGCTTGCCTAGCAGTAATCTTAGCAGCCACTAAACTGAGGCACTATCTGTTAACACATAAGGTACAGCTCATTGCAAAGATTGATCCACTCAAGTATTTACTCAGCAAAGCAGCATTGACAGGTCGCTTGGCCAAATGGGTGATGATTCTAAGTGAATTTGACATCGAATACGTGGACTATAAAGCTATCAAAGGTCAAGTTATTGCAGATCAGTTGGCCGATGCACCCCTCACAGGCGATCATCCTCTTATTTCCAATTTTCCAGATAAAGAAATATTCATGATCACAACAGCACAACCATGGAAACTCTACTTTGATGGCTCGTACACTAGGCACGGCTCGGGGGCAGGCATTTTGTTTATCACACCTCAAGGTGATAGCATCCCAAAGTCTTACAGACTCACATTTCCATGCACCAACAACATAGCAGAGTATGAGGCCTTGATCATAGGACTCAGGTTAGCTATACAATGGAAATTACAAGAACTACAAGTATATGGCGATTCCCAACTAGTCATTCGACAAGCAACTGATGAATATCAAACCAAAGATGATAAACTCATGCCATATAAGCAAATGGTGGACACTCTAAAGACATCATTTACTACTATCACTTTTGAGCAGATACCAAGAGATCAGAATCGAGCTGCTGACGCTATGGCTACCATCGCATCTCTCCTAGATCTTCCACAGAATTCAACACGCTACGAGTTCTTGGTCGAACAGCTTTGGATCCCCGCTTATGATATCCCCGAATCCGAAATTATATGTCGCCTTGTCGGTTTTGAATCCCCATGGTATGGTGAGTTCTACACCTATCTCCGCGATCATACCCTTCCTCCCAACCAATCGAATAACCAACGAAAAACCTTCATTCGCCAAACTGCTCGATATACCATTATTGCTGAAACCCTATACCGACGCGGTCTTGATGGTACTCTCCTTCGATGTCTGGAACAAGATGAGATAACAAAGGCTTTGGAAGAGGTACATGACGGAATTTGTGGGACTCATTCAAGTGGTCCATCACTAGCTAAGAAACTCCTGCGCAATGGATACTATTGGCCATCTATGGAAAAGGATTCCTACTACTTTGTCAGAAAATGCAAGAAATGTCAAGTTCATGGTGACCTGATACATGCACCAGCTCAGGAAATGCAACCAATCACAACACCATGGCCTTTTTGTCAATGGGGTCTCGACCTTGTGGGTAAGATTCATCCATCTTCATCCAATGGCCATAAATTCATTATCACCGCCACTGAATATTTCACCAAGTGGATCGAAGTTGTTCCACTTACCCAAGTCACCGGCAAGAAGATCGCCTCATTCATCCTCAACTACATCATCTGCTGGTATGGTGTGCCCATGTCTATCATCACAGATAACGGTCTTCCTTTCGAAAATCAGGATGTCCGCGAACTTTGTGAGAAATTCCACATCCATCACCGCTTTTCCACTCCCTACTACCCACAAGGCAATGGTCAGGCCGAAGCATCCAATAAAAACATATTGAGGATCCTAAAGAAGACAGTTAATGATGCCGGTCGTGATTGGCATGTTCAACTAAATCCAGCGCTATGGGCATATCGAACTAGCATTCAAACCCCTACAGGTGCAACTCCTTATTCATTGGTCTATGGTGCAGAAGCTATCTTGCCTATTGAGGTTGAGATACCATCATTACGGGTTTCCTTGCATAATCTGATAGATGATGAAGCATACAGAGTATCCTGTCTTCAGGACTTAGAGTTACTAGATGAGAAGCGACAAGCTGCATACAACCATCTCAAAGCCTATCAGCAGCGCATGAGCAGAAGCTACAATCATCGAGTTAGACCTCGTACATTCGAGGTAGGTGATCTTGTTCTTCGAGAGAATCCTCGCAACCAACCAAACAGAGAACATCAGGGCAAGTTTGAATCAAACTGGTTGGGCCCATATGTGTCACTGCTGTATTTGGGTCCGGGGCATATCAATTGGCTACATCAGAAGGAGAACCACTTGCAGATCCAATCAACAGCATGCACCTCAAACGGTTTTATACCTAAGGTGTACAGAGCATCAGGCTCCCCTACATACCAGAAAATACCAAAAACATTCAGAAAAATGTCTTGAAGAAAATACAAAAAACATTCATAAAATCATGCATCCAAACGGTGAACAACCACTCTGGTGGCACCTTGGGTAAGTGCGATGGTGAAAACCTGGCAAACAAGCGCCACTCGTAAAGGCAATAGCTCCAGTATCTTTCAGGCTCGTTGCGATCACATTCATACACACATCCATCCATCCGAAACCATGGCTTGTTATTCATCTGCAATTAAGAAAATACTCCATGCATCTGGCAATCCCGCTTTTTCATAGTCATGTCTAAAACTGGGGGCAATGCCCTTAACCTATTGATGGAAGTGGATTCTATATTGTCTTATGATTCATTAAAGTTCTTCATTCAAGCAATCATCAAAAATCCAAAACATTCAAAAATGTCTCACAAAATCCAAAAACATTCAAAAATGTCTCACCAAAATCCAAAAACATTCAAAAATGTCTCACAAAAATCCAAAACATTCAAAAATGTATCACAAAATCCCAAAACATCGACAAAACCATTGACAAATCACACAAAAACATGACAACACCTTGTACATACCCATCCATGCAGCTACCAAAACAAGCATTGACATACTTAACAAAATGACCATTTATCAATCAAACCAAACAAACATCAAACAATCTACACAACAAACTGTCTTCAACAAGGATGCATCCTTACCAAAACAAAGACAAAAGTGACGTTTTCTTTGACAAGAAAATTAGGTTAAGCTATCAAATACTTGGTTGATTTGTGAGTATAATCATTCATTTATCTATATCGAGATCTTTCAGCATTGTTTGGTATCGTTTGCGCCTTATTTCTGATGAAGTTCTGGGGCATGTACTAATGGTGTCTACGTGGGAAGTTCACTAAGCTATGTGATCTTATGCAAAATACAGTCATAGATCACTATGGCTTGCTGACTATAGCGTATACCTCGACCATATGAGCATGAACCATTACCAAGGATCCATATTCTTTATTCTTTATGTATATACTGTTTGTTTGCAGGAACAATGCTCTTTCTTTGGTTCCTCCTACCTCATCCAAACTGGATAAAGGTTTTATCTCTTATTACGGTATGCACTTGTCTTAGGATATGATCAATCTAAGATCAAGGAGGACGATCCAAGTCATGCATGAAAGGAGATAATCCTTGTCTGTTCCACAAGCAATACTCTGGTCAACTTGATCCATTATATCAAGTTGCTTGTATTAACTTGCTATATTAAAATCCATGTAAGGAATACTCGGGTCATCTTGAATCATTATGTCAAGATGCTTGTATTCTCTTCCAACATTTTAAAGCTCAATGATGAAAATAGAGCACTATGGATCATCATCTCATCTCATATGTATATATTGCATTTCGTTGCATTCCACCCATCCATACATTCATAATCATTGCATATCATGCATACATAGTCATAATAATGCATACTCTATTTTCCTCTTCTTCCATAGGAATGAGCCATAGATCCTCCATTTCTTCTATCTAACATCGAACCCCCCCACCCTCCCCATCTCGATAATCAACATCACATACCCTACATCATTTCCCAATCAACCCAATCAAGCCATGTTCATCCTCATCCATCTCTAAATAGGAGGGATTGTGTTTCCTATGCTAAGTCATCCAATAAGCCCAACAAGTTACTCTGTCTGCACAGGTACATCAACTCACACACACCTAGACTATCAACAGATACTCCGATCAAGTATCTTCGGGTCTCAATAGGTAATCGATTATGGTAATCCTAGACTACATCAGGCATTTATCATAATGACCTAGTCTCAACGGGGATGCCATGATTCCCCACAACCATCCATCAAACGCACACACCATCAATTGATCAACCAATCAAACACAATCACATCGGACAATTACATCAATTGTCTACATCTCAATGAGTATTTTGCTTCATATACCTTGACTTCATCAAGCAATTACATCAATTGTTTAAGTCACATCAGGTCACTTTGATTCACTTACTCAGACTTTATCATGTCCAAGCGACCAACTGACATCAACTGTCATGCTTTGACTTAACCGGGGCAATTAAACCAATTGCACCAGATTGTCCAACCAATTTTGATCAATTGTATGGCATCAATCCAAACCCCACACTACATCTGTTATGTATCTCTTGCATGACCTCAGGGTACTCGCTGGCTGCTTGTTTCTTCATATTCACTCCATTTTCTCCCATTCTTTCATCATTAGTTCTAACTTCTTCTCTTCTAAAACCCTACCAATTTTCATTCTTTTTCGAGAGATCGCTCGATTTTTTGAAATTTTTCAGCCCATCTCTCGAGGGGGCATACCACCCATTAAATTTACATTTTATGGGGCATTTTCTTCACACCAATTTTTCTTTCTTTGAAACGACACGACAAACCGCACCATCTCAAAGAGGGGCAAATGTAGTCACACAAATCTGTCCAGCTTAATTAAATAAATATTCGTTATTTATTTGATTAAAAATCCACTAGCCATCAGTTAATTAAATAAATATTTAATTAATTCATCTCCAAACATTCTTCTATTAATTAAACAAATTATTCAATTTATTTTAATTAATTCATTAAATCAAATTCCAATCAATTAAATAAATAAAATCTATTTATTTAATTAAATCCCCCTATTCCTCTTTTAAATAAATTAAATAAAAACATTTATTTAAATCATTATCCTCCCCCCCACTTGCATTTTCCTACAAATGCAACTTGCACACATTTATTGAAATAATTTTTTTTTTTTAAATAAAATCTTATTTTCCCTCACCCACCAAATCCACTTGCAAAATCTAATCTCCTTCTAGATTATTCTAATCCCTTCCTAATTAGCCTAATCCATCCCCTAATTATTGTCACATTCCTAAGCAAAATGGAGTCACTTCTCAAAGACTCCAAAGTCTTTGAAAAGCATTTAATGCTTTGTGTGTTCAACAAATTAACCCCCAAAGTCTTCCAAGACCACTAATGGCTCTTACATGACCATTTATGGTTCTTACATAACCATTTATGGTTATTTCAATCTTGTCCCCCCAAACATTTATTGTTTTGACCATATTCATCCATTTCACATTTGCACAAGAATTTATCCATTGGATAAAAGCTTTATTCTTTGAATAAAGAGTTTATTCATTCAACTAACCTTGACTTTAACTCCCAAGGTCATATCAAGCATTTAGTGCTTATTCTCTCCCCTCTCAGCCTATCTCACATTGACACTTGTCATCTTGGGATTGGGTTGAAAGCCCTCACATGGATTTCAAATCATTCAATCCTGATCCTTGTTGAAATTGCTCAATCTCAACCATCCATTGCTCCATTTTCCCTATAAAAAGAGCCCATTTCTTCATAATCCAGATCCTGAAAACTTGTATTCATTTAAGCTATAGGCATTTTAAGAGAGCATTTTAGCATAATTAACTAATATCTTGTCATTTTGGATAAAATCAATCATTTTAGTATCAATAGCTTAATATTAGCTTCTTTATTTACATTTAGAGCAATATTTCAATCCCAATCCTCCATAAGCATCCATAGTGCAAAAAGCTGCTGAGAGCTACACTATTTTGGAACTTGGAGAGGAGAGGAACAAGGGAGAAGGCGCTAAGAGCATGTTAGGAGGTATTTGGAGATGCCTCATCATGTTTGCTTTGATAGTTAAATATGCTTGCATGTTTTTAGTGTCTCTCTTGGTATGTCTTTTTAGATTAGTTTTTGATTGACTAACACTAACGGTTTCGTGTCTTTTGTGTTATTTATCATTTGCTAACCTTGTGCCATTTAGGAGGGCATCAGGAGGAATAAAATAAAAGGGGTACATTTAAACTAAAAGGGCCCAACTTTATAATGCATGAAGTGATGAAATATGAATTTAGATTTAATTAAATGCTTAAAAGGAATTAGAAATGCAAGATGCAAAACATACTAAGGCATGTACTAAACCAAGCGTGGAATTGTACCACCTTAGCAAGTGTGTACAATTTACGACACTATAGATTGGTTGTGTTCTTGAGCTTCTAGATGTTGATAGATGAAGATTTGAAAAGTGGTGTTGGTGCAGTTGTTCTAGATGATTCTAACATGCTTGCTGGTGTTTTCTAGTTGTGTCCTTTTTTTGGTGATCCGCATTGATAGTTGTGTGATTTTTTGTGATTTTCATCAACCGGTATTGATTTTTCATGTTATGAGGTATTTCTGGTGGTATAGCATGTTGCGGTTGATCTTGGCATGATTTCTGATGGAGTTGATCGTTTGGGAATTTGAATTAGGTCCATGTTATGCTATGAAAATCATCATATTGGTCCAGTGGTCGATCTTTGTATCGTGTGATGTAATTTTGTAATTGAGAGTTGAGGGTTTAGTTGACCATGTTATCAAGGTTGATGAATTGTATATATAAGCGAGTTATTCATGTAGTTTGGGTGTCGATATTGTGTCTACATTATCAGAGAGATTTGTGTGCGAACAAGTGATTTATCCTTCAATGTTGAGGTTGAGGTGAGATTGTTGTTGTAGAGAAGACAATTGTGCTTAACCGAAATAGTAATCAGGCTTTTGGAGATGTTATTCTTTCAGTTCACTTCTTCTGGATTGTAGTCCGAATCTTGTAAGTCAGTGAGACTTCCCTGAGGGTTGTAGCCTTCCAGAAAAATATATTTTAAGTAGTGAGCTCTAGGTAGTGTACCTAAATGCATGTGCATTCGCCATTGTAATATTTTCACATACTACTGCAGAGTATCATCTTACTGTGGGTAGGTTCCCACCATGGTTTTTCCCTTAATTGAGTTTTCCATGTCAAAACTCTTGGTGTTGTGTGTTGCGTTGTTAATTTTCTTATCTATTTATTGCTGCAGTTTGTTAGATTTGTTGTTGTGCTTAAATTTTTATATTACAGTGAAAACTGATTCACTCCCCCCCTCTCAGTCTTCCTTCTTTGCTGTTGCTAAAAGTCTTGCTTGAGATCCATTGTATGTGTGATATTTGTCATTGATATTGGCGTGTCCATGATCTTCTTCTCCATGCTCAAGGAGAGTGATATATACTTCTATTGCACTCAATGGTGAAAATATGGTTGGGCCATGGGTAACATTCTCCATTGGTTTCTTCTTGAAGTTCTCTTGGGAGTTGGAAGAGTTCCTAGTTATATATTTTTTCTTATTGGAGTTCCTTTGGAGTGAATCACTATTATTGCAATATTATTCATTGTCGCATTCCTTTACTGGAGTGTGATATTTCTATGTTTGGGATGTAGCCTCTCTTTCGTGATTGTGTTGTGTAACAATTGGATGGAATTAAATCTTTGTTTTGGAAAGAATTACCATTTTTTATGTTGTCCCTTGCAAAGTAAATGTTTAATTTGAGGCATTATAGTCTTAATTGTATTGATAGTATCTAATATCTTGAACTAGTTTGAGTTTGATTATATTTCACACACATAAGTATTGAGAGATTTAAATTTTCTTTTGGCATGTCTCAATGTTGGTGTTGAATGAGCATCTCAGTTTGTATCATTTGCCTCATATGCATAATGTGATAGAACATGTTTAGAGGACTTGGTTTTACATACTTAAGAAATGGACTTATAATCTAGTGTAGATGAAATGCATGCTATATTTAATTGAACGATTTATTTCGATGGTCAAAATAGTATCTATTGGGTTGGTTGTATCCCTATCTTTCCTTTCTTCTTGTTTTGATTTCTCGATTTTCATACTCTGTGGAGGACTAAGTTCAATTTTTGAGAACCCTTAGGAAGGTTTGAGTTTTTTACTTGGTAAGTTAGTTTTTTTGTTTCCCTAGCCTAGATGACAACCCAATTTAGGGCTACAATACAAGTGCATTGATGGCTTCGTGATGCATTAATATCATCAAGGCATGTTACATCATGTTTGAGCATTGTACTCTTGTCCTTTTGGATAATGAGTGTTTCTCATCCTTTTCAAAAATAAAAATCTTAGAGGAGAATTATTCCTATAGGTTTGATTTCCATGTCTAGAATCTTGTTTAGGTAGTTCTTTTGATATTTTAAGAGAAATTGACCTTCTCATAATTGATCTTTACCATGTGTA